>NW_027601920.1:0-62000 GCF_053455715.1 Rhinoraja longicauda | reverse complement strand
ACCTCTTTGTTGACTTAGTTTATTGTAATATGACAATAATTCACAGAATCATTTCAAGCCCCTGTCCAGAATATCATGAACCAATGTTGAATCTTGTAATGGTAAAATATTGATCTAATTGCCCATTGTGAGACATAGGTGACATTTTCTAAAAGTACAGAGATTCACCCATTTAAAGTCATTGACCCCCCACAGTGAACGAGTTGTACTTTATATTCAGCCTGCATTATCAACACTTCATGTAAACAACCGAAAGTAGCACTCAATGACCATAGTAATCAGGTGGTGACAGAGAGGATATGGAACATGGCGCGTGATGTCAATACTAAAGACCATTAGTACCAGGATGTATGTCCTGAACTGCAGAGGATCTGCATTGCAAAAGTGCATAAGCTATTTAAATGCTGTATTGATGCTTAAAATCTGTGCCTAATATTGACTTTAATTACAGACATTTAGTATAAGTAGCTGCAATTTGGAGGAAGAAAGATGCATTTAATTTCTAAAATGCCACCTAATTGAGGTGACCTTTATTACACAAATATTTAAATTAAAAATCTGATTTTTTTATTGACATTTGAGTTGATGAAAGGATCGTCTTCTGTTATATTTGTGTAATTTCTATATTGCATTTGTAGGAAAGAAAAAGTTAACATTAAAAAGAACAAAGAACGCATTGCCATTTTCTTCCTTTGACATTGGTGCTGTACTCTGGGAATGCTGGAGTTACCATCTTTAAAGTCTTGGTTTGGTTAAAATATTGGCCCGATCAGTCCTCCTGGGTGGATGAATACTTCCATTCACATTATTTCAAAGACAAGACCATTAATAGATTTTAACTTTCCCTCATTTGATGCAATGAATTGGACTCTGTTGATGGCAGCCTTTGTGAAGTTGCGTCGCTGTCGGTATTCTGAATGTCTACAAATAATACACACGACTTAGATGCAGATCTCAATTATACACTCATCCTGCCGATACCAGATGGTCTTTCCCAAGTGTGTGATTAATCTCACCATAATCTCACTTTCTCGCCTGCTTTCCCTCTGCTGTAATGTTGTTGTTACATGTGGCATGTTGATGTCAGCGCATCCTTTCTCCTGTTACTAGCCATGAAAACACAGCTAAGGTGAGGCAAAAGGAAGGCAGGAGTGGTGACAGAGACCATATGGGTTGAAATGGATCAAATTTTAAATTTAGAGTATTATTTCAATGACTATGAATACGTTTTCTGGTAGAAAGGTTTTTCAGCTGCAGTCTCAACACTTAACAGAAACGCATCAACTACAATTAAAATGGGATTACCTAAGGTAGTGTAGGGTGTTAGAGTAATGCAATTTTTCCTTTTTGGAAAAAGGTAATTCCTGTATTATGTATGTTTATCCAATACCAAAATTGGTCAAAATTTAAAACATTCAAATACTCTGCTTCAACCATGCATCGGGGAAGAGTTCTTAAGACTTGCGATCCTTGGACAGGTCAAATTGTCTCCTCATCGCTGTGTTAAATGGGAAATCCTTTATTTATAAACAATGATGACAGGTTTTGGTTACTCCCACAAATATCCTCTCCATGTCTGTATCTCTCTCAGGATTTATGTCTCAATCAATTCTCTTTCCAATCTGCCAAACTCCAATATATGAAACCTCACCTTTCCAGCCTTCCTCTAAAGAGAACCTACCCAATCCGGATGTATGTTTGATAAACATCTCGGAAATGCTTTCTATGCGTTGACTTGCTGATTTAAATATACAGCGCCCTCCAAAATGTTTGGAACAAAGACCCATCGTTTATTTATTTGCCTCGGCACTCCACAATTTGAGATTTGTAATTTTTAAAAATCACATGTGGTTAAAGTGCACATTGTCAGAAGAGTTCCATATTGCCCAGATTATGATATTCATGAAGAGATTGATTTATATAATAATCAACTGGATTTAGGATGTGTAGGAAGGAACTGCAGATGCTAGTTTAAACCAAAGATAGACACAAAAATATTTCATTCATTCATTTGTTCCATAGCTCTCTACATCACTGTCGATATCTCTCGTTTCCCTCTCCCCTACTCTCAGTCTGAAGAAGGGTTTTGACCCGAAACATCACTTATTCCTTTTCATTATTGAAGCTGTTATTTTTGCAGTTGACATGGTGAGATTTGAATTCATTTCTGGATTGTTAATCCAGGTTTCTAGTGCCACAGTGATTGATGTAAATTTCAATTTAGCCAGCAAAGTTTTGGATGACCTTAAGTTTCGAAGGTGTAAGAAAATAACTGCCGATGCTGGTACAAATCAAAGGTATTTATTCACAAAATGCTGGAGTAACTCAGCAGGTCAGGCAGCATCTCGGGAGAGAAGGAATGGGTGATGTTTCGGGTCGAGACGTCTGAAGAAGGGTCTCGACCCGAAACGTCACCCATTCCTTCTCTTCTGAGATGCTGCCTGGCCTGCTGAGTTACTCCAGCATTTTGTGAATAAATACCTTAAGTTTGGAAGAAATGGGAGGCAAACCAGGAGTGTGTGAATTTTGCACATCTCGAGGTACAACCTTTTCACATCTTTGGTACTAATACCTCTGGTTGGCTGCACAACATTTAAAAGACATTTAGACTGGTTCATGGGTGGGATGGGCTGAGAAGGATGAGGCAAATGGCAACAGGTGGAACGAGTGTAGATGGGGCATTTTGGTCGGCATTGTGTTGGGACGCAGGGCCTGTTTTCATGCTGTATAACTCTATGACTAGAGAATGATGAGAAGTGTTTCAGAGAACTTTAGCAGCCAACCAGAGGTATTGTGGAACTGAACTACTTTGTAAGAATTGTACAGGTAATGGCAAGGACATGTAGTTAGATGCTCTTTCAGTGGTCAAATATGATGTGAAATTTGTGAATATTTAGGTTCATCATCAAGACATTTACCAGGAAGAGAGTGTGAGAGAGCAACGAGAGACTAGAACTTGTGCAAGAGACTTAACGGCTTGGATCTTACCAATATTCATTTGAAGAAAATATTTGCTCATCCAATAATATCAGATTCAGCTGTTTAACAATATGGAGACAGAAGAAAAGATAGTGAATGTTTCTGAATAATTTAATGTGGAGAAAATATGCAATGGCCAGCGGTCATTGGGCAACTCCAGAGGTTGTTGTGTGGAAATGGATGTGGAACACATGGCAGATGAACCACTGCCATTGATAAAAGATAGCTTGGAATTGAACCAGGAGACCATTGAAACTGGGCGACAGAGGAAGATTATCACTTTAATGAGTGAAGGCAGGTCAAGAAGGGCTTAGGAGAGATTGTACTGTTGACACATAGCAATGTGCCCAAATGATTATTATCGGGTTTTTTCAGATTACCAAAGTAAACATGTCCTTGCGACTCCCAGCTCTTTGCTATTCTGACTCGTACCTTAAATCCTGGCTACACTGAAAGAGAGCAACCTTATCTTTCTTGACGTGAAACAGTCATTACCTTTCTTATCTAGATCCTTCTATCTTTTTGTTACTCACTTGGCATTTTCCAGTCCTAGGAGTTAAAAGCCACACCACTATGATTAGTGACTAAGTATATGAATCAAGGCTGCCTGTCACTGCCATAGATTGGAGGGTCTTCCCCACTGAAGACAGAAAGAGAATTTGAATGAGTAAGATTATTGTTTGATAATGGACTATCTCAAAGTGCTTTACAGCTAATTAAATACTTTTGAAATGCAGACATTGTCATAATAAACTATAAATCCTGAGATTTAGAATGGCTTTTTGAGCACATCCTGTGTCTCTGTTCTAGGATCTTATCTGCACAATATGTTGGAAGGACTGAAAGCACAATACTGTCTTTTTAGACAGTTTAATTGTAGTTAATCTTGCGGTAAGCAAGGAAATGAAGTCCATGTGCTTTTCATAACCTCCAAAACAATCTTAAAACACAACTATAATTTTAAAATGCAGCAGCTGATTTTCACATAGTAAGTTTGAAGAAGGGTCCTGATCCGGAACGTTGGCTGTCCATTTCCAATGTGCTGAAAGCCTTTTTGACCACCCTACCTACCTGTGATGCCACTTTCAAGGCACTATGTACATACACTCCTCTGCTCTACAAACTCCCCAGAGCCCTGTCATTCACTGTGTAGGTCCTGCCTAAGTTAGACTTCCCAAAATGCAACACCTCACATTTCTCTGTATTAAATTCCATCGACCATTCTTCAGCCCATCTGCCCAACAATTGTACAATAACATATTGTTCTGAACAAATTTGCAATGTTTCTCACTCTTTGGACTTACCTGAAATTTCAGCGTCCCAATTTAAAATGAGCCTTGGTAAATATGAATTAGGCCATATTTCTCGCGTGATTTGGAATATTTCTGTTCAATTGGTTTTGGTATTTTGAAGAAATTACAGATTAGAATGAAAGTCAACAGATATGGCAGATATGGTCTGCTGTTTGTATTAACTTGAGGGGAGTGACCAGATATAACCAAGCTGTCAGATGAAACCAATGCAGCAAAAGCCTTCTTGATCACCTTATCTACTTGTGACACCACTTTCAGGGAACTATGTTCCTGTACCCCTAGATCCCTCTGTGCTATAACACTTCCCAGGGCCCAACAAATCGCTGTGAATGTCCTTTACTGGTTTGACTTCCCAAAATGCCATACCTTGCACTTATCTGAATTAAACACCATTAGCCATTCCTCAGCCCATCTTCACCGTCTATAATACTGTTTACTTTAGTGTCATCTGTAAACTTACTAATCATGCCTCACATATGCTCATCCAAATTGTTGATATAAATACAAACAGCAATGGGCCCAGCACTGATCCCTGAGGCACACCACTAGTCACAGACCTCCAGTCTGAAAAAAAACCCTTCCAACACCACCCTCTGCTTCCATCTATGAAGCCAATTCTGTATCCAGTTAGCTAGCTCCCCCTGGATCCAATGCGATCTGACCTGCAAGAGTAATGTACCATGCAGAACCTTACCAAAGGCCTTGCTGAAGTTCATTTGGACAGTATCTATGGCTTAACCATGTCAACCTTTTTGGTTATTTCTTAAAAAAACTCAATGAAATTCGTAAGACATAACCTCACATGTACAAAACTATGTTGACTATCCCCAATCAACCCGTCTATCCAAATGCATATACATCTTATCCCTCAGTATCCTCTCCTGTAACTTGCCTACCACAGATGTTAGACTCGTTGATCTATAGTTCCCAGGCTTTTCCTTGCAGCCCTTCTTAAACATAGGCACCACATTAGCCACTCTCCAGTCATCCGACACCTCACCATTGTCATCCAACACCTCACCATTGATACCACAACATTGATTCATGCATCTCAGCCATGAATCCCGCAATTTCTCTTGCTTTCCACAGTGTCCTTGGATATATTTGATCAGGTCTTGATCAGCCCTGGGAGATTTATCAACCTTCATATGACCTAGGTCACTCAGCACCACCTCAACCTTGATAAAGACTGGCCTCAAGTCATCTCCATTAACTGTCCCAAGTTCCCTAGCTTTCATGTTTTTCTCCACGGTAAAAACAGAGAATTACTCATTGAGAAGCTTGCCTTTCTCCTATGGCTTCACGCATAGATGACCACTTTGAGGGGCCCTATTCTCTGTTTAGTTACCCTCTTTAATGTGCATAAAACTTGCTTCAGTATCTTTTTAACAGTGTAATTTATCCTAACATACTTCACTCTACATAAAAAACGAGATTTGATTAGTATCAGGGGTTATGGGGAGAAGACAGAAGAATGGGGTTTGGAGGGAGAGATAGATCAGCCATGATTGAATGTTGGAGTAGACTTGATGGGCCAAATGGCCTAATTCTACTTCTATCACTTCTGATCTTCTGATCTCTAGAGGGAAGGAATGGGTGATGTTTCAAGTCGAGACCCTTCTTCAGAAATGGATTGTTGCAGAGAATTGTGAAACTGGAGGGCAGTTACACAGTTTAGATAGATATAGAATGATTTGTAAACAAAGACAAGATTTTTTTAATAACAAACAAACATCTTTGATCAGTAGTGACCATCAGCAAGGGCTGGTGCAACGATGTATTGAAACTCATACTGTACAGTAGTAGTTCTTGATGATTGCAGACTGCTGATGTACAAATTGAATTCAATCATACATTGCATTGATCCTCCCCATAAGAACCTCTGCGAATTGCTGATGGGAATCCTTGTCAGGGAGGCAAAACAAAGCCCGCCCACAAATGTCTTCCCGTTGGCTAAAGCCACGCACCTAATCAAATTAGCTCTTAAAAGTGCCTGACATTTACCTACTGCTTTTATTATAAGAGGAATGAGAGAGGGAGCAGCAGGCAGAGCAGGGAGGGGAGGAGAGGAGAGGAGGAGAGGAGGAGAGGAGGAGAGGAGGAGAGGAGGAGAGGAGGAGAGGAGGAGAGGAGGAGAGGAGGAGAGGAGGAACAGAGGAACAACAGCAAGAAACCAGAACTTTAAGCTTTTTGCCAGGTAACCTCACAGTTTGAGTTCTGCCAAGTTTGCAATGGAATTTTGATGGTTTGTGATCGTTCATAAATTTATCTTCAGACTCCATTAAAAACATAGTAGGTAAATCATTTTTACAGTAGTCCCGTCTTCACTGCCATTTTTTTCTGACTTTTTTGCGCAAGTGCTTGTGCATGTGTTTGATTATTATAAAGATGAGACATCCACAATATGAGGTAGAGGAGATTGCATAGGGTTGCAATTGTTTGATCAGAGTATACAATAGGGTAACTGAAAAATTATTTCATTATTAAACATTATAATTTTAAATAATAATAATAATGCATTACATTTATATAGCGCTTTTCAAACACTCAAAGACGCTTTACAGGGATTACTAGAACATAGAGAAGAAAATAAATAGATAAATAAGTAAACGAACAGGTAAACATTTGTCCTCCCATACTGTGGCTGGAAGGTTGCCCCATGAAGAACCATTCATGTTCTTTTGTTTTGAATACTACTGATTCTTCCTCCTTTTTCTGTATGTTTCGGTTTATGCCAAGTATTATTTTTTTTAGGAGTATAGATACTATTATTTGTAGATTCCCTGTAATGCTCAATAAAACCTGATAGAAATTGATCTTTCTTGCATACATACATGCAGCACAAATAATTCCTGACTTCAGTGAAACACTCCTGTGGTTATCCTAACAATTTGGCATGGTCTTTAGCATCCAGTATTTCGGATTCATTCGTCAATTTACTTGTCCCCAATTGAGAGTAAATTAACTGTGACGGAAGATGCACTTTGAAGGGTATGACAGAAAGCAAGCAACAGGTAGCTTTTAAAGAATTGATACTTGGTTCACAAATAATATATTTCTCTTCAAGGCAAGAAAAAACCCAACAGGAAACATGATCTAGTCATGGCTATCAAGCAAATCAGTTTGAGTGCAGCTGAGAAACAGCAATGGGCAGTAAACATTGGTGAAAATCATTTAGAATAGTAATTGCATTACTATTATTGGGCAAGACTTAAATTGGGAAATTGAAAGGGCATGTAACAGGGTTAATATAGTAATCATGGAGGATTGCAATCTGTGTAGATACTGGAAAAGACAAATTAGTATTAATGTGTAGGATGAATTCTTGGAAGGTACACCAGATGTTCTATGTCACTACATTGGAGAACTGATAAGACAAAAGGCTGTTTCCAATTAGTATATTGAAGAGAAGAGGCTAAATCGACAATTTTGTTCTAAAGGGGCCTTCCATGAAGCCTGACACAAAAAAATACCAGAAATACTAAAGAACCAAAGATATTGTGAGATGAGAAGAAAGAACTGAGGATTTTTTCAAGAATACAAGAGGAGTTGGTGAGACTAAAAGGTGAATAATCACAAAAGCCTGAAGATCTACATCCCTGTTATAAAAAAGGTGGTTCTAGAAATAGTGGATGCACGAGTTATCATGCTTCAAAATTCTATAGTTTCTCGAAAGGTTCTAGTAGACTGAAAAGTGGAAAAATATGACCGCCTCTCCCGCCAGCCCACACTGTTTAAGAAAGGTGAGAGAGAGGGAGGAAACAGGAAACTACTAACTCGTTTGACTGTCATCAGTAGTAGGGAAAATATTGCATTGAAGAACGTAGTAACATTTCATCTTGTAAAACATTAGAATTGAGCAGAGTCAGCACAGATAGTTGAAAAGGACATGTTTGACTAGAGAAACGAGAGACTGTGGGTGCTGGAATCTTGAGGAAAAAACAAACTGCTGGAGGAACTCAGCAGGTCAGGCAGCATCTGTGGAAGGAAATGGACAGAGGACATTTTGGGTCAGGATCCTTCTTCAGAAGCTGCCTGACCCAGTGAGCTCCTCCGTCGTCTGTGACTAATATATTGAGAATCTGACAAATGGAATAGATAAGGGGACCAGTAGACACGGTGTATTTACATTTTCAGAAGGTTGTTGATAAGGTTGATCGACATGGTTTGAGCTCGTGGAATTGGCATGTTATATTGCATGGACTGAGAACTGGTTAAAGAATGGGAAAAGGGTATTTCTGTCATGGCAGCCATGACTAGTCAGATTCCACCCAAAACTTCATCCTCAATATTGATGGTCTCCCAGTATCCACCTCCCCTCACATCCGGAATCTTGGAATCATCTTTGATCAAACCCTCTCCTTCGACAAACACATCAAACACATCACAAAGACAGCCTTCTTCCACCTCAAAAACATTGCCCGTCTCCGTCCATCCCTCTCCTCCACAGCTGCAGAAACCCTCATCCACGCCTTCATCACCTCCCGTCTGGACTACCGCAACAGCCTCCTCTATGGCGCACCCTCAAAAATCATCAGTAAACTTCAATACATTCAAAACTCCGCTGCCCGTCTACTCACCCACACCCCGATCCGTGACCATATCACCCCCGTCCTTTACAAACTCCACTGGCTCCCCATCCCCCAGAGAATCCTGTACAAAATCCTCCTCATGACTTACAAAGCCCTCCATAACCTGGCCCCATCCTACCTGACTGACCTCCTCCACAGGCACACTCCCACCTGCACCCTCCGCTCTGCTGCTGCCAATCTCCTATCCCCCCCATCCGGACCAAACTCAGATCCTGGGGGGACAGGGCTTTCTCCATTGCTGCTCCCACCCTATGGAACTCACTACCCCAAACCGTCAGAGACTCCTCCTCACTCACCACATTCAAAACATCACTGAAGTCTCACCTGTTCAGTACTGCCTTCAACCACTGAAGGTCACCTCACCTTCTGTCTCCTTTCTCTGTTCGTTTACTTATTTATCTATTTATTCACTTCCCTATGTTCTTTAAATCCCTGTAAAGCGTCTTTGAGTGTATGAAAAGCGCTATATAAATGTAATGCATTATTATTATTATTATTATTATTAATGATATAAGAGAATAACTGCAGATGCTGGTACAAATCGATTAATTCACAAAATGCTGGAGTAACTCAGCAGGTCAGGCAGCATCTCGGGAGAGAAGGAATGGGTGACGTTTCGGGTCGAGACCCTTCTTCAGACTGATGTCAGGGGAGGGGACAGAACAAAGATCGGATGTAGTTGGAGACAGGAAGACAGTGGGAGAACTGGGAAGGGGGAAGGGAAAGAGAGGGACAGAAAAACTATCTGAAGTTGGAGAAATCAATGTTCATACCGCTGGGTTGTAAGCTGACCAAGCGAAATATGAGATGCTGTTCCTCCAATTTGCGGTGGGCCTTACTATGACAATGGAGGAGGCCCATGACAGAAAAGTCAGACTGGGAGTGGGAGGGGGAGTTGAAGTGCGCAGCCACCGGGAGATCAGGTTCATTAAGGCGGACTGAGCGAAGGTGTTAAGCGAAACGATCGCCGAGCCTGCGTTTGGTCTCGCCGATGTAGAGAAGCTGACATCCTGAACAGCGGATACAATAGATGAGGTTGGAGGAGAGGCAGGTGAACCTCTGCCTCACCTGGAAAGACTGTTTGGGTCCTGGGATGGAGTCGAGGGGGAGGTAAAGGGACGGGTGTTGCATCTCCTGCGGTTGCAGGGGAAAGTACATCTCCTGCGGTTGCAGGGGAAAGTAAACAAATATATCCAGGCATCAACTGACTTAAAAAACTCTTTTCTGCTGTGTGAGAAAGGTTTGAATGTGTAACCTGGTGCCACAATGTGTAAAAAGTGAAAAGTAGTTGCATTGAAAGGGATGCCAAAAATAACCAATATTTTATCAAAATATGGCATGAAGGGTTCGGTGCTGGGCCCATTGTTGTTTTTCATCTCTTATCAGTGACTTGGATGAGACTAAACATGGCATGATTAGCAAGTTTGCAGATGACACAAAAGTGGGTGGTATTGTGGATAGAGAAGATGGTTGTCAAAAATTGCTGCAAGATCTTGATCGGTTGGGCAAGTGGGCTGAGGAATGGTTGATGGAATTTAGTACAGAGAAATATGCAGTGTTGCATTTTGGGAAGTATAACATGGGCAGAACCTATATAATGAATGGTAGGGCTCTAGAGAGTGTTGTAGAACAGAGGGATCTTGGCATGCAGGTACATAGTTCCTTGAAAGCCACGTCACAGGTAGATTGGATGGTCAAAAAGGCTTTCAACACATTGGCCTTCATCAGTTAGAATATTGAGCATGGAAGTTGGGAAGTCATGTTGCACATATAATATATTGGTGAGGCCACATTTAGAGTATTGTCTTCAGTTTTGGGCACCATGTTATAGGAAAGATGTTGTGAAGCTGGAAAGGGGGCAGAGAAGATTCACAGGGATGTTACTAGGATTCGAGGGCCTGAGATATAGGGAGAGGTTGAGCAGGCTAAGTATTCCACGAAGCACAAGAGGATGAGGGGTGATCTTATAGAGGTGTACAAAATCATGAGGGGAATAGATTGGGCAAACGCTAGAGTCTCTTCCAAGAGTAGGGGAATCGAGAACCAGAGGATATAGGTTTTAGTTGAGGGGGGAAAGATTAATTTGAACCTGAGTGTAACCTTTTTACTCAAAGAGTAGTGTGTGTACGGAACGAGCTGCCATGAAAGGTATTTGAGGCAAGTACTGCCGCAGCATTTAAGAAATATTTAGACAGGTACATGGATAAGATAGGTTTAGAGAGATATAGGCCAAACGCAGGCAGGTGGGACTAGTGTAGATGGGACATATTGATCAGTGTGGACAAGTTGGGCCAAGGGGCCTGTTTCCATGCTGTATGGCTCTATGCAGACATTTTTGAATGATTCAATCTCAAGTTAATCAAATTTAGGAATAATAAAGGACCATGGACAGTTCAAAAAATGTAAAAGCTTGTGAGGAGCATTAAAAATATCAATATAGATCTCATGAAACCCCTACATATCGGAACTATGTGATTTGGACACACAAAAAATGAGATGGTGGCGTCACGCATGAAATGTCTCTCCATGTCTATTAGTGCGGATGTCCTGAAGCTTTTAATGAGAAAATTAACCATTTTTTGAATACGCCTTCCAGCATTGTAAACCAGAACTGCAAGCATTGTTGAACAGATTCTGCTTTTACAGACGACACAGCTGTTGCAACAGTGATCTCCCTCAGCCTGAAGCTTCAAGTTTTGTAGTCCCAACGCAGAGTGCTTACTAATCCTAATTTATGTAACAATAATGTGCACGTTTATGAGCTTTTTTCATTTCTGCCATGGGACAGGCAGCATATTATAATGCCTAAAGGTGGAAAGAGATGACACTAACATAATTACACAATTTTTAAAACTTCCATTATCGGTCTATTTCGTTGTGCTAAAAGGATAATTTGCAGAAGATTTCAACAATAAAAATAGCAATACAGCACTTAATGATAAATGATGCAAGGCAGCTTGAATTGTAAATGAGTTTTGAAAGAGAGAGTAAGCGCAAATATCAGGTATCTGCAGAAATAAATTATTGTTGTTCCGTTGAGTGCTAGGACAATGAATGAATACTGATAAGAGACGCATAGGTTCCCAAAAAGCTTGAGGCTTTTTTGTTCCATCATATTATTAGCTCCAAGTAAAACAACACTGCCGAATTAAGCATCTGTCCCTCAGTTGGTATTTAAGTTTTTCTGCCCAATCATTGTTTTATAAAATCTAATGTCATGTGTGTGTGTGTGTGTGTGTGATTTTTCACTGGGTGCTGATGCAGTAGCCTTGAGCACAAGGATGATACATTTGCTGGAAAGAAATTAAAGAGAGAATCAAAATAGATTGGAGTAAAAACAGAATGTGCTGGAAACATCAGCAGCTCAGGCAGCATCTGTAGAAAGAGAACAAATTTAACATTTCAAGTTGAAGAACTGATTTTCAAAATAATCTGGAAACAAAATAATTTAAAAACATATATGCAACTCTACACAGCTATGTGAGTACGATGGCAACAACTCTCATAAAGTTGTTCTGATTGTTACAAAGTTATACTTTTGTCTTTTGACCACAGAATGATATAGCACCAAATGAACCCATTCAGACTGTTAGGTCTGGTTTAATATTAGTACTTTTCCAAAATAAAGAATGGATATGATGAGTGACCCTACACCAGAAGCAAATTCATTATATCTCCAGCATTAGTTATCCAAATCGTTAAACCATTTGTTAACCAAAACACTTACACAACCTTGCACCAGTATTGTGCGCACCCTCCATCTCTCCCCACTTGGTCGGGTTAATTTATTTCCAGTCGTGCATGATCCTCACATTTGTGAAAATTTATCCTATGCGCAAATTAGCGTTCAGTTGTTGTAAGCAATACTATTGCTTTGGTAGGTTAGAAGGCAATCTGCATTTGTTTTGTGCAATTTCTTTTCCAGGAATAGTCAAAATAATGTAGATGTGCAAAGAGGAAAGGTATTTCAGTGCATCATATGTGCCCAGAGTTTATGCCTCTTGTGTGTCTTTGCAGAGCTTTCATCAAGTGAAGGTGATAGCTTCCATTATATAGCAACTTTAATGAAACAAAAATATGATGCTGTGCGAAATTATCAAGCAAATGATTGACAAGCCACGTATTAGCACATATGAACAAAAGCTAAGTTTGAAGGACCATCTTCAAGGAGAAAAGAGGCAAAGGAATGAAACCTGGAGCTTAAAACAATCTGCTGGAGAATTACAGCAGCTCGAGCAGCACGTGTGGAGACCTGACACCAGGGCTGGAGCTTGGAATCTCAGCAGCTGAAGGCGGAGGAGTAAAATTCTGAGATAAGCACGATACCAGACCTAAAGGAGCAGAGACAATATCAGACCTGAAGGAGCAGAGACGGATTGGAGGAAGTTACAAAGAAAATTTATAGAGAGATTGGAATAGTAAAAACTTTGAAACCAGGAGCCAATGCAGCAAAGACGCCATGAGCCACAACATACCTACTGTGTGGTTTCTGTCTTATGGAGAATAAAATGAGGAGCACAGGCCAAGAGTCCTGTAAAATATCAGTTCCGGAGATAACTAAGTTGGGCATGAGCAGCAGCTGAGGTGAAGGAGAGTCAGGACTGAGCAATACTACAGAGGTGAACTTTGTGATAACACAGATACGAAAATGTCAAAAAACTATTTTGTTTAATGACCCAATCAATTTTCTTCTAGGTTCTGCTTGTCAAATCATTTAGTTTAGTTTACAGATGCAGCATGGAAACAGGCCTTTCAGCCCACCGAGTCCATGCTGTTCACACAAGTTCTTTGCTGTCCCACTTTCTCGTCCACTCCTTGCAATCTAAGGGAAATTTAGTATGCTGTTTTTTTATTCTTGCTGTTTTTTAAATTCCTGCAGTTTGTAACCCTGCAGATACATGCAAGCAAAATTCCTCTTAAAACAAATGTAACGTGCCTTTTTAAGAATAAAAATGAATGGAATGGCTTCTAGATTACTTAAGCAAGATAAAAAAGGAAAGCACGAAAAGTCACTCCCGCTATCTTTTTTAAATTCTTTATTTTGGTGTAAACCTCTAAATATCTACTGCATAGCTGTGATGCTAATACATTCATCCCACAAAGCTGCCCCCTAAATAAAGACAGCTGAGACAACTTGAGAAGACAGCATAGAGATTTGGTGAAGGTTCCACCATAATTCCCCTTACACTCCAGATGCTCAGAAACTGAGCTATTATGAAAATATCAGGATTAATTGTGATGTGGCAAGTAGGTTGTGGACAAAATAAAACCTCTGGGGGATAGTAAACATCGCAGCTCTGCATTATTGCATGTTTAGAGAAAACAGCCCCGCAGAAACTCAATCTGCTTGTTCCTTTCACATGAGATTCATGAGGTCAAGTCCCATATTGGATCTGATTGGCAATCTAATAAATGCCTATTTGGGACTGAAAGAATCCAAGGACATCAACTCATTCTTCAAAGACTTATTTTGTGCATTCTCTCCGTTGGATATCACATCTCAGCTTTAACGACTTCACTCATTCTACTTTATCCATGATATTCTTGACCTCAAGTGAAGTGAAACTCCCATCCCTCTTTTAGTTTTGAAGTTGTTCCCAGAATGGTTTGTTTCCTCCTTGATGTCATTTTTTTTGTCCCCTGTATAATTCTTGACCCTTAGGTGTTTCCTGTTTCTCTTTCCCACCTATCTACCCCATCTAAACAAGAGAGAAACTCCAGTTTACTGTTTAACACCCAATACATTTTTCATCTGCTGCATTCAAGTTCTCCCCTTAACATCTCTCCCTATCTGTTTTAATTTTGTTGACACTATTATCATCACTGCTTTGAGATTTTTGTTCTTTTTCATCCTGAAGTCTAATGACAATGGACCACACTCTCTTCGTCCCAGAACCCCAACTATTTAAATAGAAGATATATTATTCAATGAAGCTCTTTCTCTTTTTTCCCCCACTCCTACTATTATGATTTCCAAGAATCAAGCTTGACATGCATGCTACCTTTCAGGTGAGAGATGAAACCAAGACCATTTTGTCCTTCCTACGCCTTGTTTTTAATTTGGTTCAATGCTAACATCAAATAATCCTAAATTAAGTATCTCCTCACATCTAAAACACACCCGGTTATCAGGGCATTTTCACTTTTTTTTTTTTACGATGCACCATGTTTTCTTACATTCTAATATTTCAAAGATACACTTGCCATAAAATCCATTAGAATGCATTGAGATAGTGAAAGTTGCACTTATTCTTTTATTAATCATCACTTCTTCAGTTATATCATCTTTATTTCAAATGTCTTAAGCCCCTCATTGACAATCTGTAGTCTATGCATTTTATTGAGTGAAAGATGGACCATAGTTAGGCAATGCTGTACTGCTGTCTGTGCAGGGCCGAGCTAATTGAGCGGATTAAGCTCTGCCACAATTTAGTGAAGAGCCTGTGACTAATCTTGGGCCCTGAAGTAATCCTTTAGTCAGTATTAATAAAAATAAATTAAAAGTCCAAGGACTCGGCTGACTCATATTTTGTTTCACTTCACAGAAACCAAATGAGATGTAGCAAGGTATCTCTGATAGGAGCTGGTGCAATTTGTTAGAAAGACACATGGTTTGCATTAAAATTTGCTGTTGATAATTTCACAGTTCCATTTTGCTGGCATGCTTGGAATTACCAGCCAGATGTAGAACTAACCTCGCAGAGCCTGGGAATTCTCAAGTAATAGTCCTTTTTTTTTACAAAATGCATGAGAAATTGCTATGCAATTGGTGCTACAAATGCCATACCTGACTTTGATCACTGGGGGATGAATAAAAACCTTTGAGTCGATAGTCTATTCATTACCAAGTCTGAGGGATTTGTAATGTAAAAGGAAATGAAGATACTCACTATAAGCTTTTCTGCCTTTCGTCAGTGTGATAAATTAATAACAGTCAATTTCTTAACACATTGTATCAAAAGTCTGCACAAAGAAGTGCCTTTTAAACAAAAACAAAGCCGTTCCGATGTAGGGATGTAATTACATTTATGGAAAATTACAGCATTCGTGACATTCTACAATATTGTAATATTCTCATGTCATAAATTTACATTGAACATTTTAATCTAAGTCATGTTACAATAATTGATTGATCTTATCTAATTTGTGGCTGTTCTTCCTGCCAAATTAAACAAAAGGTGCATAGCTTTAATTTTATTTTAACCTCATCAAAAGTATGTTGGCGCTTGAGGGACAATCTTAGACTTTCTTACTTGGAGGGTTGTTCCTGTGGACATTCAGAGATTGTGGGTGCATGCCAATAGGGATGAGTGAGTTTGCTGTATGAAGCTTCCAAGCCTGAAATGAACAAACAAGGAGGCTTAGCGCTGAATTCTCATGTACTCCTTTCCAAGCCTCAGTAATACAAGATGCTCAGCACACTGAAGCTGCAGGGCCTGATTTATGTTTGTTTTCACAGCAGCACATTGATCCTCGCTTGGCTCCTCCAGTTTCAGGTTAAAATGTAGATACATGCAGGTGGCTCTTCTGGGCTTTCTCCTTATTTGTTGCAGTTAATGGTGCCCAAAGAAGACACTTGTATGTATGTGGCCTGGCTAACTGTTCTTTACTGTTTCCTGACTCTCTATGTTTGAGTGCTCTTTAATCTGCCCAAACCTGTTAACGGCGAGAGCTCAAGCTGGACCTGTTACACCCAAGAGAAAGAGAGCGGGGTCCAGCATGTATTTTTAGACTCAGTTTCCTCTGGTGGAGAACTCTTCACCGTAATTTTTATATTTCCATTGTCCTGTTGGAAATAGTCTGCTTTTAGTTTTTGCCTCCAGTTACTTTGAGTGCAGGGCAAGACTGTAAAAAATAAGAAAGTTCAGTAAATGAAGATTGAGCCAAGTGAATAAGCACGTAATTGAAAAGCAAAACACTGCAGATGGTGGAAATATAAAATATAAACAGCAAATGCTGGTGGTAGTCATTTGATCAGGCAACATCTGTGGAGCGAGAATCAGTTCATGTTTTACGTCAGAGACTATTAAGTTATTGTCTGCTCATAGTCATCCCCGGCATTCCCGTGATGGTTTCCCCAACTTTCATATCTCTAAAGTGGGTGACCAGCACCACAGAAAGGTTGAAAGAGTAGAGAGGACAAAAAAAACACAAATGTCAAGAGTGCTTTATTGTCATAAGTCCCAGATAGAACAATGAAATTCTTACTTGCCGCAGCACAACAGAATATGTAAACATAGCACACTGTAAACAATGTGATAAACAAGAGAGAGAAAAAAAGTTCAATGTGTGTTTGTGTATGTGTGTATATATATTATATATATATTCTAGACTGATGGACCCATTGGGTTCAAATCTCCTGCGGGCCTCTCCTGGGGCAACCATCCCCCCACTCACCCACTCCACCCCCCCTCCCTTATCCCCCCATTCACCCACTCCATCCCTCCTGAACCCTCTTCCTCCCCCCCACTTAGCCACTCCATCCCCCCTCAACCCCCCGCCTCCCCTCACCCACTCCATCCCCCCTCAACCCCCCTTATCCCCCCTCCTCTCCTCCTCACCCACTCCATCCCCATCGAACCCCCCTCCTCCCCCCATTCACCCACTCCATCGCCCCTCAACCCCCTCCTCCCCTACCCCCACTCACCCACTTCATCCCCCCTGAATCCCCCTCCTGTCCCCCGTCCCCCCCACTCACCCACTAAGTCGGGGAGCATCTCTATTAGATCGACAGGCCCCAAACAAGATGAGAGTTTTAGTAATATATATACTAGACCAGGTGGACCCATTGAGCCCAAACCTCTCCTGCAATGGTGCAGCACCCTCTCCTCCCTCCCCTCTCCCCCTCCCTCCCTCCTCCCCCTCCCTCCCCACTCCTCCCTCCCCACTCCTCCCTCCCACCTCCCTCCACCCACTCCCTCCACTCCCCCTTCCCTTCCCCCCCTTCCCCTCTTCCCACCACTCCAACCCCCTCAACCCCCCCCCCCCTAGGAGATAGATTTATACTTTAAAATTTGAATAACTTAAAAAATATAACACCGATTTCAATGAAACTTCTTCCATTAGCACAAACAGTGAGTAAGGTGGGCCTAAAATTGTTGCGCTATCGTGTACCGTTTTGGCTGTAGTTCAGGAACAAACAAACAAACAAACAAACAAACGAGAGTTTTAATATATACTAGAAGAAGTGTGCCCGTTGGGCCCGTCCTCGTAGGGTTTCCATTGTAACCGGGAGGGGAGTGGGGGTAGGGAAGGGGGAGGGAGGGAGTAGGGAGGTGTGGAGGGGGGAGGGGAGGGGGAGGGAGGGGGGGAGGGGAGGGAGGAAGGGAGGGAGGGAGAGGTGAGGGAAGGGGGTAGGGGGGAGGGGGAGGGGGAAGGGGAGGGAGGGGGGAAGGGGAGGGGGAGGGAGGGGGGGAGGGAGAAGGGAGTGAGGGGGGAGGGAGGGGGACCTCCCCTTTTCCCAGTACCCCTCTTTCCCCATTGGGCCCGTGCTCGTAGGGTTTCCATTGTAACCGGGAGGAGGGGAGGGAGGGGAGGGGGAGGGAGGGAGGAGGGAGGTGTGGAGGGAGGAGGGGAGGGGAGGGGGAGGGGAGGGGGGGAGGGGGGAAGGGGGAGGAGGGAGGGAGAGGGGAGGGAGGGGGGTAGGGGGGAGGTAAGGGGGAGTGAGGGGGGAGGGAGGGAGGGGGATCTCCCCTTTTCCCAGTACCCCTCTTTCCCCGTTGGGCCCGTCCCTGTAGGGTTTCCATTGTAACCGGGAGGGGTGGAGGGATGGTGGAAGGAGGGGGGAGGGGGAGAGGGATGGAATGGTGGAGGGAGGGGGGAGGGAGTGGGGGAGGGTGGGATGGAGGGAAGGAGGGAGGGGGGGAGTTAGGGGCTGAGTGGTGATGGAGGTTGGGATTGAGGGGGGAGGGAGTGGGGATGGAGGTGGGAAGGAGGGGGGAGGAAGGGGTTGATGGGGGAAGTGGGACCTCCCCTTTTCCCAGTACCCCTCTTTCTCCCACCACCAAGCCCCCTCCGCAACGACCCCTGTTGTCCCCAGTCCCCATTCACAGACCCCCCCCCCCCATTCTTTCTCTCCCCATACACACTCTCAGTGCTTTTTTCGAAACACTTGCCCCGGTGGCCCACGAGCATATGGGCCCAATGCTGATCTGTGTATGTTAAGTGACTTGCAATAAAAAAATATACTTTAAAAAGAGATAAGTGCTTTTTAAGTGCTTGTTTTGAAACATTTGCGGTCACATAGTGCTTCTCACTGTAGCACCCATCTCAAGTGTGCCCGTTGGGCCCGTCCTCGTAGGGTTTCCATTGTAACCGGGAGGAGGGGAGGGAGGGAAGGGGGAGGGAGAGAGGTGTGGAGGGAGGAGGGGAGGGGGAGGGAGGGGGTAGGGGAGGGGAGGGGGGGAAGGGGAGGGGGGGAAGGGGGGAGGGAGAGAGGGGGAGGGGGAGGGAGAGAGGGGGAGGGAGGGGGAGGGGAAGGGCGGAGGGAGGGGGACCTCCCCTTTTCCCAGTACCCCTCTTTCCCCATTGTGCCCGTCCTCGTAGGGTTTACATTGTAACCGGGAGAAGGGGAGGGAGGGAAGGGGGAGGGGGGGAGGAGGGAGGTGTGGAGGGAGGAGGGGAGGGGGAAGGGGGAAGGGGAGTGGGGGGAGGGAAGGGGGAGGGAGGGGGGAGGGGAGGGGAGGGTGGAAGGGGAGGGCGGAAAGGGGGGGAGGGGGGAAAGGGGGGAGGGGGGAGGGAGAGAGGGGGAGGGTGGAAAGAGCATCCCTCTCCCCATCAGAACTGCCCCCTCCATCGACTCCTTTAAGTCCAGGCTCAAAACCTATTTCTACTCCCTAGCGTTTGAGGCTCATTGAGGAGGCGCTGTGAACTGTTTGCGTGCCACTGTATGTTTCATTTTTTCCTTAGTACCTAATCAGATGTACAGCACTTTGGTCAACGTGGGTTGTTTTTAAATGTGCTATACAAATAAAATGGACTTGACTTGACAGCTCTTCGCAACAATGTAGCACAGGGGCATTGTGACGTCACACGCTGAATACCGCTGGGGTGGGGGGGAAGGGGGGTCAGCTCGAGTCCATCTCACAGGGGCATTGTGACATCACAATCCGCACCGCAGCGCCCCCCTTCTGTCAAAACTTCGATAAATCAGGGGGGGCAGCACTTTTAAACCTCTGTAACTTAAAAAATATGCGTCCGAATTAAATAAAAATATCATTTTCCAGCAGCGAACCGCATGCTGATTAAGGCGGTACAAAAATCGTGGCGCTACGGTTCACCGTTTTGCCGGAATTGCCGTATTCAGCCGACATCAGTGTTATATATATATATAACACAAGATCTGAGTTTTAGTAGTATATAGATATAATATATATACACATACACACATACTCTAAAAACAAACAATAGTAGTGCAATAATAATAATAGTCTATTGTAGTTCAGAGCTTAGTTGAGGTTGTCATGTTTAATAGCTTGATGGTTGTAAGGAAGAAGCTGTTCCTGAACCTGGACTTTACAGTTTTCAGGCTCCTGTACCTTCTTCCCGATGGCAGGGGTGAAATGAGTGTGTGGCCAGGTTGGTGTGGGTCTCTGATGATGCTGGCTGCCTTTTTGAGGCAGTGACTCCGATGTCATAATTCACTCGTTTAACAAGCCAGAGTTTGACTACTCTGTCATTTTCATGAGCTTGTGGTCATTGTATGCAAGTGACATTGATACATTTCAGTGTCATGTCGTTCAGTTAGATTTTCCTAAGCACACAATATAAGGTTTTCCAAATAGTAGTTCAGAACATCTCCTGAAATTGAACATCTCCGGCTGCATGCAAATTTCGAACGTGCAAACTTATTTTGAAAACAGATTAAGCTGTGTGGAGGAGACACAAGGAACTGCAGATGTTGGAATCTTGAGCAAAACACAGTTGGAGGAACTCAGCGGGTCAGGCAGCATCTGTGGAGGGAATGGATGGCCGATGTTTGGTCTGGAGAAGGGACCCAATACAAAAAGCTGTCCCGACCATACCATCAACTGTCTTACCCGCTGAATTCCTCTGGCACTTTGTTTTTTGCTTAAGTTGTATTCAGCAGAGCCCAGGTACCCTACCCAAGCCTGATGAGACCCCCTATGTGTGTGTCATTTATGATTAGGTACAAGTTCTCCCCAGATTACAGTAGGGTTCCATTCCTGAGAACTGCTTGTAACCCAGCCAGTTTGCAAATGCGGCCACAAACTGAGTTCCTACATGGCTGACGATGACTGCAGCCCTGCAGCAGACCGCAAATCCATCCCACCAGACTTGTGCAGGCCGTACATTATTTTGATGTTCGTAACTTGGGAAGGACCCGCAATAGAAAAGATGTAAGTCCTTGCACTTTGGACAGATCGGACCAGACAAACTCCTCATTAATAAATGCTCTAATCCTTCGCTAATTTCCCTTCCTTCAGTCCAGACGAACCGTCTCAACCCGAAATGTTGATTGTCCATTTTCCTCCACGGATTCTGCCCAGCTTGTTGAGGTCTTCCAGCAGATAGATACAAAAAGCTGGAGTAACTCAGCAGGACAGGCAGCATCTCTCTTACACGAGTTCTTTCTTACACGAGTTCTTCCAGCAGTTTGTTTTGTACTCCAGACTCCCAACATCTGTAGTCTTTTGTGTCTCCTTCCATAAATAGTTTGTTTAGAGCCTATCTCTCTGCATGGAGCATATGGGACACAATGGGCTTGGATACTTTAAAAGATTGTGTCCACGGGTTTCAGGTCAGGTTCAGATTGGCCATAATCCGGTCACGTTTTAATTTTATGCCCGATCCGATCTCTAGACACCTAATGTTTGTTTCGCTACTGCAGATCCAATCATAATATTAATGTTATGGCCTCACCAATTTTGAGCTCACGTTCCCATAGATTTATCAATCTTTCTAATCACTGTCAGAGTAAGTGATTTTCCTTTGCGTAATCATAGCTGATGCAGTTATGAAGTATGAATATTCAGTAGAGTGACTTTTAATTTTGCGATGATTCTTCATTGAAGTTGGGGAACAGGACATTGATGGCATTTATTTAAAATATATGACCATGAATTCAGTATGTTCTGTGGAAAACCAGGGCAAAAATGGCCCTTGAAGGCCTTCTAAATATTTAACGAAGGGCTGTTGATAGAAGTATATGTATTCTTGGTGGCCATATCTTTCTTCTGGTGTAGTAACTTGATGTGGAGGTCATAAAGGGCCTGTTCAATTTCCTGCCTCTCCTTCATTAACTGATTTCTACCAGGACGGTCGGTCTCAATTGCTGCAAAGTGGGAGTATTCGCTCTTGAATGAGTAGGACAGTAAAAGTTAAACTAATATTTATATTGTGTCCTTCAAAATCTCAAATCTTCTAAGAGCTTTGTAACCAATGAAATATGTCTGATATGAATCACTGGGGGATTTCTTTATCTTCTTCGGCAGTTGCACAGTTGGGGTTGATTTGTTCCCACTGCGGTGAAGGGTGGAAGTTGCCTTGAGCGTGATTCCTGTTAACATGGGGTGACCGTTGCACGTCAGCTACCACACAGTCCTGACAGGACAAGATTTCTGCCCATTAGCAGGGATGTGCAAGATGACCTGGTGTAGTCAAGATCGAGAGCAAGAATAATACCATCTGAGTTTACAGGTTTGTTGGACAAGCAGAGACAGTTGGGAACTGAGCAGAAATGCAAATCTGCGTACTCTGAGCTGGATCTGCCCAGTGTTGGCTGCAGGGTCCCTCGCTTTGTTCATGGATGAATTGAGTGCAAAGCAATTACTTCTGCACCACCACAACAGTACATAGATATGTGAACAAAATTCCATTATGACAGCCTAATTATATTTTGTATTTCTTGATGCTCCCTAAATGTCCTCCTTTTTTCCGGTGCTTTCCAAGATCTTTCTGCTTATTTCCCACAAACTGTCTTTCATGGTGGCTGCTGTTAGACTTGTCACGTTTCTCTTCAGATGTTTTGCTTATCCTCTCCTGATTGGACCTTCCCCACTGCTTGTTCTTTATATTTAATCCCACATTAGCCTGAGAAAAGCTGTATGTTTTACTCAAATACGTCAGTTCTGTCTCAGGTTGTCCATATAACCTTGTCGACCTGATGCAATGGAAATCTGTGAAAAATGTTTTAAAATAAGTCACAGTTGAACCAAGATTTTAATGAAATTGTTGTCAAAAATTTGCTCAGATAAACAAAACAAGACCCAATTTAACATCCAGGAAAGCAGCAATTAGTGCTGCAGAAGGGGTTTGAAATATGTACAATGGACGGATTAAAATGAGGGTTTGAGCTAATGAATAGTTTTCAAAGGATTGCTTCACTACCTGTCAACATTTTTGCAGCTACTTTTGTTTTCTTTCAAATTTAACAAACATGGGAGTCTTTTCCTACAAGTTGATTTAAATTGGTTTAACCTTTTAACTGCTGAACTTTCAAACACTTTGTGGAAAAGAGCAGTCCACTCTCTTCCTGTGCCTCCTGTTACAAAGTGCCCAGGAATTAATCACAGTCAATGTTTCCCTCCATAGTTGTCTTGTGGAATATATTGAGGGCATAAAGCAGCCTCTTTTCTAGGAAGGCAGGGAATATTTTGGTCACAAAATGCACCAGTTCAATTGGTCTTTATTACGTGATCTAATTTAATATGAGGAACTTCCTGCACTCTCTGTGAGCTTTGTGAGCAAGAAGTGAATGGGAATCTAGATTCTCACCGAGGGACAAAAGGCTAAATGATCTGCCTTGGTACAGTATCATTTAGATGACATTTCATGCCTTTAATAGAAAGCTTCATTGACTTGGGCACCAATGAAAGTCAAGCTGAGGATAACATTGTGCTCACTACATTTTTGAAGTATTGTCAACACTCAGCTTTTGGCTGCCGTAGAATGAATGGTTGAGTGCTACATCCAGAGTACAGCAGAACTACTCCACAGAAAATGTCAATACCTTCAGTAAAGGTAGGAGAATGGCAACAACGAAATAGAAAGCACATCCAAATAAAAATAATAACTCACTTTGAGATAGCATTATCATATCATGGGATAACATTTCTAAGATCTTCCTGGACATATAATCCAGAAGAATGTGCATGTTGATCCAAGCAGAGAAACTGCAACATGACCACAGGTTATGTTGAAAGCAAGAATTTGAAAGAGGAATATGAAGGCCAACCAAAATGTGCAGGGCAAAAAGTCTTGCAGTACAAAATTTAAATGGGTGTAGATATTGCTACTGTCCCCTCTGGGTTAGAAGGATTTAGAAGGGTTTATTATCCCAATAGTGGACATTTTGAGATAACATAGATACTTTGCAACTGCATTCACAAAGGAGAAGTTCACAGAGGATAGTGAAATCAATATAAGAGTAATAACATGCAAGGACAGTTTGCGATCAAAAAGGAGGCGGAGTTGGGGTTCTTGAGTATTAATATAAATCCCCAGGGCCTGGTGGGGTCTATCCCACATTATTGAGAGAAACAAAAGAGGATATTGCAAAAGCCTTGACAAAGATCTTTGCAACTTCTCTAGCCACAAGTGAGATCCCTGAAGACAGGAAATAATCCAATGTTGTTCCTTTGTTTAAGAATGGAAGTGAAGTTAATCCAGGAATTATAGTCTGGTGAGCCCCACATCAGTGTAGGGAATGTGTTGGAGAGGATTCTTCAGGATAGGATGTACTCACATTGGGAAGAGAATGGGTTGATAAAGTGCCCAATGTTCGGCTGATCCAGAGGATTAAGAGCATGGGATTAACAGTAAATTGGTCGTATGAACATAGAACAGTACGGCACAAGAACAAGCCCTTTGGCCCACAATGTCTGCGTCGAACATGATGCCAAGACCATCACTTATCGACCTGCACATGACCCATATTCCTCCATTCCCTGCATATCCATAAGCTGATCCAAAAGTCTTCTGGATGTCATTAAAATAATTGCATCAACCACCACCCCCGGCAGCACATTCCAGGCACTCACCACCCTCTGTGTAAGAAACTTCCCCCCCTCACATCTCTTTTAAACTTTGCCCCTCTCACCTTAAAGCTATGGAGTCAGAAATAACTCAGCGGGTCAGAGATTTCTCCAGAGATGCTGTCTGACCAGCTGTTATTCCAGCTTTTTGTGTCTATATTTTAGATATAAATGTAGATTGGTTGGTTGGTAAATTTGCCAATGACGCCATGATTGCTGAAGATGCGGACAGTGGGGATGACTGTCAAAAGTATACAGCGGAACATAGATCAGCCTCAGCAATAGGTGGAGAATTGGAAGATGGAATTTAATTTGAGCAAGTATGAGGTGTTGCACTTTGTAAAGTCAAGTGTTAGGGGAAAGTATTTGGTTGATGAAAGACCCTTAGCAGCAATGATGTGCAGAAGGATCTTGATGTCCAGATCCACAGGTACCTGAAAGTGACAACACATTTAGATAGAGTGGTGAAATGCTAAAGCTTCCTGACCAACATAAACATCTTGAATACCATGCGTGGCATAGCAGTAGAGTTGGGTACGATCCTGATTATTGGTGCTGTCTGTACGGAGTTTGTACATTCTCCCCGTGACCACGTGGGTTTGCTCTAGGTGCTCCGGCGTCTTACCACATTCCAAAAATACGCAGGTTTGTAGGTTCATTGGCTTCTGTAAATTACCCCTCGTGTGTAGGATGCGAAACTGGGATAACAGAACTAGTGAATGGGTGTTTAATGGTCGGCACGGACTCAGTGGGCCGAAGGGCCGGTTTTCACGCTGTATCAATGACATTGAGTATAAAATTCGTAAAGTCATGATGCAGCTCTATGAGACTATAGTTAGGCTGCATTCAGCTACTGCGTGCACTTCTGCTTGCCCCATTGTAGGAAGGGTGGAGAATCCAGAATGCTGCCTGGATTAGACGGCATTAGCTACAAGGAGAGGTTGGACAAACTGGGATGGGTTTCTCTGGATGACAGAGATTTAGGGGTATCTGATAGAAATATACAAAATTATGATAGGCATTGATAGGGTAGGCAGTCAGAACCTTTCTCCAAGGCTGGAAATGTCAAAACCTAGAGAGCATAGCTCTAAGGCAAGGGCTGCAAAGTTTAAAGGAGACACAAGGACCTGCAGATGCTGGTTTAAAAAAAGCTGGAGTAACTCAGCAGGTCAGGCAGCATCTCTGGAGAACATGGATAGGTGTCATTTTGGGTTGGGACCCTTCTTCTGATATTGTGGTGGGGGGGGGGGGCGAGAAAGCTGGAAGAAAGGAGGAGCAGGACAAATTCTGGTGAGTGATGTGGGTACGTGAGGGTTGTTTTTTGATAGGTAGATGGTTGGATATAGGCCAGAGATGAAAAGTTGTTTATAGGTTACTTACCTAAACTGGAGAAATCAATGTTCATACCATTATATCGTAAGCTACCCAAGCGTAATATGAGGTCCGGTTACTCCAGTTTGCATATGGCTCATTCTGGCAGTGGAGAAGGCCTAGAACAGAAAGGTCAGGATGAAAATGGGAAGGAGAGTAAAAAAGGTTAGCAACCGGGAGATCCAGCAGGCTTTGATGGACTGGGCGTAAATGTTCGTCGAAACAGTTTCCCAGTCTATGCTTGGTCTCGCCGATGTAAAGGAGGTCACATCGGGAACACTGAATGCAGTAGATGAGATAAGAGGAGGTGCGCATGAACCTTTGCCTCACCTGGAAGGATGCTGTGGTCCTTTGATGGACGTGAACAAGAAGGTTTAAGGGCAGGTGTTACATCTGCAGTTGCAGGCAAAAGTATCTGGTGAGGGGGTAGTTGGGCAGGATGGGGTGAGAGAACCAAGCAGTTGTGGATGGAGTGGTCTCTGCAGAAGCAGAAAGGGGTGGGGATGGGAAGATGTGAGTAGTGGTGGGATCACATTGAAGATGGCAGAAATGTCAGAGAATTATGTGTTGGATGCAGAGGCTGGTGGGGTGAAAGGTAAGGGCCAGGGGAACTCTATCCTTGTTCCGTCTGGGAGTGGGGGTAGAGAAAGGCCTCTTAGGAGCAAATGCATCAGAGACGGAAAAATTGAAAGTAGGGGATAGCGTCTTTGCATGAGCAGGGCGGGAGGAAGTATAAACCATGGGAGTCAGTGGATTGTCGTAGACGTAGGTCGATATTCTGTCCCTGTGATAGAGACAGAGAGATCAAGAAAGTGGAGAGAGTTGTCAGAGATAGTCAAAGTAAATTTCAAGGTAAGATAGAAGTTGGTGGTAAAGTTAATGAAATCAACGAGTTCTGCACGAGTTTAAAGGAGATGTGTGGGACAGGTATTTTACACAGTGGATAGTGGATGCCTGGTACGTACTGCCAGGTGTGTTGGCAGATACGATAATGGCATTTAAGAGGCTTTTAGAAAGGCACTTACAGGGATTAGAGGGATATGGATCATGTGTTGGCAAAGATTAGTTTATCTTGGCATCATGTTCGGCACAGACATTGTGATCCGAAGAGTCTGTTCCTGCGCTGTACTGTTCTATGTTCTTTGGGTTATGGAAAGACAGAGGTGATGAACAGTCAGAAATGCAAGGAAGGAATTGGTACGTTTGGGGATTTTGTAACCAAGAGCTAATGTGGACCAGGAGTAATAATGAAATAGGTTATGATTTTCTGTGTTTTGGCTGTTTAAAACTCAGGACTGTGGATGGCTGGGTAGGAAGACAACAAAACAATAGAGTTGGAGGAGGCAAAGATACTAAAGAGCATTTCAATTGTAATGATGAAATAGGTTATGATTTTCTGTGTTTTGGTTGAGTTTAAAACTCAGGACTGTGGATAATTGGGTTGGAAGACAACAAAACAATAGAGTTGGAGGCGGCAAAGAAACAAAAGGGCATTTCAATTGTAGAAAGCTTGAGTTAGGGCCAGGTATGTGCAATGTTATAAAGATTAAGGTAGCTGGTCAAGAGAGTGTAATCAGCTCCGGCCTGGCTGAGATTGCAAACAGCCAAGATAATCTGAGACAGTGACCCACGAGAGAGATATCTAATTAGCTTCTAGAGTTTTGTGGTGGCTGGTGAAGGTGACTGTATTTTAACAACTACTGCTAAAGTATCACGTAACGTACATTTAAGGTTCCCATGTGGTCTGAATTAATCTGGACTCATTAGCAACAGAGCTAAAAAATCATTCGGTTATGCTAAACTAGTTTTCAAAAAGTATTTCCAGCAGTGGTAGTTATTCTAGAGCTAAAAGTTGCACCAAAGAAGTAAAATGTGTCAAGCAAAATCTATTATAATGCCTTGCCGGTTGTTTCTAGGAGCTTCTAGTAGCAGTACTAAGGTTCATTTAAGTGCCTAGCAATGAACTGATAAAAGTTTTTAGATACGAGTTTTGATTTATTTCATGCAATCTAAAGATAAGTCAGAAAAAAATTGGTCGGCTAGTGAGTGACTTAAGCAGCATCTCTTCCGAGTCCAATGTCAAGACTGCAAATTTACAGAGAGCACCAGAAATTAAAGGTAGAGAGGATAAAATCAATTGCAAAAGAGTCTGTGATTATCATTGAGGGTGCTTAACCATGTAAGATTCAATTAAATCTAGGATTTCAGGTAGTGGATTGCCTTCCTTTGGAAGATTACTCATTGATTTGAAATAAAGTGAGCTTTTAGGATGACTATTTAAACAAAAATGTATTGACCATTTAATAACGGTGTTTTCACACAAAATGTTAAGTTAGTTTGCCAATGCTGTAAACCCACAAAATTAGTTTCCTCTCCTGGCTGTTTCATCTTACTGAGCTTCATATTTGCTGATATGATTTTAGTATAGATTTTTTTTGTTGTATTTCTTTTTCATATTGCCAAGAGGTTCAATTCACTCTGAACCCAAGGAACAGTTTTTAGAATAAGGATGCTCTTAATGGGGGAGGGGTGGAATTAACATTGGGCACAACTAAACAACAATGTGATAATCCTCAGATGATCTGTTTCAACTCAATTACCTGCACAATAAATGGTGTCCAGTCCATCTTTTCTGCGAAATGGTGCCCAGATCATTTCCCGAGAGGGAAAACTGTTAACTACCTCATTAGAAAGATGATGCCTCTAGCTGTGCAGCAGTCCCTCAGCCATGTCTGGCTGTGCTAGCCTAGATCCCATGTGCTGGGTTTCTAGAACAGGATGAGATTTCACAGTTTACTGAATTAGAGGTCAAGTCAAGTCAAGTCAATTTTATTTGTATAGCACATTTAAAAACAACCCACGTTGACCAAAGTGCTGCACATGTGAGTTACAACCATACGTCATATTAAATACTTCATTAAAACTGTTTTGCCATAACTAACTATATTGTTACTTCTTTTACTATGCTTCTCTGCTTCACATTAAACTCACTCTAGATATAGATACTGTGAACATGCCAGATGTGCTGGTTACTGTAGAAGACATGTGCTGTCTTGGAAATTATGATAACGGCTAACTGGTGAAGCCTTTCCAAATGGGTGCTGTTGTAGAGTCCTCCAACAATCAATGCTCTCATTGTAACATAGATAAGCCTTGGTTGTTAATAAAGCAAGGATTTAATTTTGTTTATCGTCAACTGTTCAATAATGATATTAATGAGAGGAGCAGTGACTGCAGGCAGCAGCATATTTGTGGTTTAAGAATTGATTCATCTACCTTTAAAGAAGATTAAGGATAGTGCAAGTAAGAAATGGAATAAACAACATAGGTTCAAGAGGGATGATCTTTGCAATTGATGTTAAATTGCTATTAGACATGAGGAACAACACATTTGTCTGACTTGCGAGTTATTTGATATTGTCAGTGGCTGTGATGTGAAAAAATGTTCCAGTCTCTGGCTTAGTCAGCTTCATGCACAGATAAGCTTCAGTACATAAAAGTCCCTAAAAATTGAAATTAAATTTCTTAATATTTGACGATGATGTGCTTTCTTGCGTGCATGCTAGAAGATGTGTGCAAAAGGTTATTACATGTAATTTAAATTCAGTTAAAATACAATAACGCTGTCTTTCCCGTATCGTGAATGTGGACAAGAGCCTGCTGTTAGCACTGTGGGCTGTGCTGGGTAATAGAAATGAGATTCAGCAGAGTCATTGTCTGGGTTTCTTTCATGTCAGCCTAGATGACAGTATAGCTTGTACAGTGATGGCTCCGACCTACAGTTTGAAAGATATCACAGGACTTCAGAAGTCAGTCGAAATGTTTTACATTTTCACTGCTGAATATGCTTTTCAAAACGCCAAGGTGTTTTCTGTTTTCTAAAATTGATCTGAAGTTTTCTTATACTGCTTCTTTCTGTTTTCTGCACTCCCTGAATTTCATGTCACAGCCCTGGCTTTAGAAGCTCCTTTCTCACTCCCATCAAGACCAGTTGATGCATGTCCAGATATAGCTACTTGCTAGAAGCTCAGAGAACATAGGAATATCCAAACCTTAATCTTTGGAGGTTGCAACAATGTGTGCGTTATAATTTTAAAACAATGACTTGCATCCAATGTCTATGAGAGGAAAAATCTCCAAGGTACATTTGGCAAAATTTGACATGGACCATGTCATTGTTGCATTCCTGTGAAAACCCATCGATAAAATTTGGTACAACACCCTTTATATTTGAAAACTTCCCACAAGATACAGTAATTGTGATGCCAATATCAGAATCAACAATTTTGACATTGTTTTTCTACATATGCTATTGCTAAACAAAGATGCTAAAATTATCTTTAAAAAGAAGCACAACAGATGGTTTGCCAAAATGTCAACCTTTTTTGACACCTCTTTTGCTATCCCTCATACAGAGAGGAGTGAACAATGAATTGTCTTTAACTGTTGCAATGGTCCCTAGGGCAGGGTGGGGAAAACATTTCAGCAGCTGGTACAGTGTTATCGAGTCAATTAAGTAAGAATTGGCATTGGGAAGATTGACTCATTTGGCAAGTTTTGAGTCAGCATAAATGAGGTTCACTCAGGCATATTGTGCTATTTTATATGGCCCAAATTAAGCTCACAGAAGCTTGCCTGCTAAAAGCAGTGGTGGCTATTACAAATGTTCAATCAACTCACATAAAGTACCCTGGAATCATATTGGGAAGAGCTCATGCCTTTGAATGAAAAGTTGGTAATTTTCCCACTCCAACAACTTTAGCACAAAGATCTAGGCTTCATTCCAGTGCTGTACAGAAGATCCTGCACTGACTGTTGGAGATATTATCTTTTGTGCAAGATATTAAAGCTCTCTTTGGTGGAGGCAAAAGATTTAATTCAGACTTTTGAAGGAGAGAATGAAAGATTTCCTTGGTATCCTGCGTGTTTCTCACTGAACATTATTAAAACAGATTATCTAATCATTATCACATTGCTGGGTGCTTGGTGAATGACCGTTGCTTTTGTTACATTACATCAGCCACGATGTAATTTGCTTTAATTTGTTGTTTAAAAAAAATTGCTTTAAAATGCTCTATCCCGGAAAATAGACAATAGAATTTTACATAAATGTCAGTTATGTTTTTAATAAGGGCTGATATTGTTTTCTTTATGTATAAAGCAGTTCAATCGTTGCTTTGCCAGTTAGACATGAATAAATGACACTACTGCTTTCATAAAGGATGTATCCGGTTGTAGAATTGCAAAATAAACAGAATTAAGGAACAGTATTTTTTTTTAATTACTTGTTTCACTTTACCCTATTCAAACAAATCAGACAAAAATCTTGCCTCACTTTAAAAAATTCCATTTTCTCATGGAGCAGGTTAATGGTAGTTGGCAGGGTATCTGTCTGTTCTTTTGTTCATTTAATTAATGGCATAGGTGGTGGATGTGTCTGAACCATCCACTGCTTGCTGCAGTGGTTGGTTGGTTTGATATGCCAGTGTGTTGATTACAGTGGTTCATGCATACATTTATCTTTGGAACTTAAGTTTTTCAGATCCTCTGATTTACTACTGGGTCCAGTCCACTGAGTAATTGGCTGCAAAGAACTAAAGGTTGCCTGATTACATTTATAATTCCTTTCTCTTCGATTACAGTAGGGGCGGAGTCTCAGTGTGCATAGAAGTGACTGTTCAGGATTTAATATAAGAAAATAACTGCAGATGCTGGTACAAATCGAAGGTATTTATTCACAAAATGCTGGAGTAACTCAGCAGGTCAGGCAGCATCTCGGGAGAGAAGGAATGGGTGACGTTTCAGGTCGAGACCCTGTTGAAGGGTCTCGACCCGAAACGTCACCCATTCCCTCTCTCCCGAGATGCTGCCTGACCTGCTGAGTTACTCCAGCATTTTGTGAATAAATACCTTCGTTCAGAATTTAATTATTTTTATATTCTTATTGTTCAAATGAAATGCCTGTCGCATTGCCTGGTTTTACGTGAATAAGAAAGAGGGAAGCATGTGTGATATAGCAGAAATCAAAAGAGAAAATTCAGAAAAAGCTGAACAAGTCAGGCTGGAATGAAAGAACCACACATTGCGTATGATGGTTTGTCCCCTGACATGACATTGGCAGGTGAAGTTCCAGGGGACTGTGAACATAGATATATTTTTAATTGGATAACCTTGGTTGTGAGTTTCTGAGTTTCTCCTCAATCTTGGCTTTATTCTTTTGAGTGTCAAAACTTATAATATGAGATAAAATCAAAAGAAAAAAATCAGCATGGTGAGGAGGCATTTGGTCTACAGTTTTGAGCACATTCTAACACCCTACTGCATATATTTGTTTCCCCCTCTATTTTCTTGCCCTAAACCATCCTTCTGCCAAAGGTAGCGACATTTAATGGGGTACGGTACTCCAAGCACGAGTGTATGTTTCATGGAAGTGCCTATTCCTTCTTTATGGGCAGAGGCAGTGAAGTCCCCCTGGTTCAACTTGGAAAGGATGAAACAGCTGAAACTAGTTGAAGCAATTCTATTCCCTTCTTAACTGAGATAAATACAAGCCGGATTCGGGTACCTTATTGCCCATAGAGAACAGAATTTATCTCTCATCTAACACCCCTATCAATATTAAAAACAATTGATATTAATACCTGTCAATTTTCGAAATCATTATCCATTCACGCACCTCATTGTTTGTGGGACCTTGAATGTACTAATTGGCTACTGTGTTTCTTCCAATGCAAAAGCGAGAATGTTCAAAAAAGACATCACTGCCTGGTCTTAGCCACTCTCGGGCATTCAGAGACTGTGAATGGTGCCATAGGACTGGTATTGGTTACCTCCCATTCCAGAAACCGAATCCGGAGATGGGTTCAATGGCATCTTGGCAGTTTGGGTATTTAAATACATCTTAATTAAATAAATTCAGAAATATAAAAAACTGGTATAAAAAATGGTGGCTAAAAAGTTTATGAATTGTTGTCAAAGACACCATTGATTTCATCATAATTTCCTGCTGGGAAGGAAATCTGCTGCCCTGGTCCAGCCTGCCTGTGACTGCAATCCTCAGCAATATGGTTGAAATGACATGGCAAGTCAGTCAAGTCCAATGCTTCTAACAGTAGACTTTAAATGCTGACCACACATTTGGTGAACGGATAATCAAATGGGCAGTAGTCCGCATGGCCCAAGACTGAACCTAAAAGTTGCTATTTTGCCAGTGCTTTGAGTTTCTGACCCATTAGGAAACATATGTAATTATCATTATTTTCTACCTACTGGGCACCTCCAAACGAAGGGGGAAACAAAGATTCTAACAAAATTTGCCACAAAGTTATAATAAAATCCATTAAGTCAATAGTTCTCTTATTATAATTATATTTTAACATGAACCATTCTAACAAAAGTACCTAATTACATATTTTAAATGAAGAGACTTCTGATATTTCCGATAGATTGTAACATATCATAAGTCGCCTCAGCAGGAGTTAAAGCTGATTTCGTATTTCTGGCATATGGCGTATTTCTTTTGGTTATATATTTTTAAAAGTTGTCAGAGAGCTCACTTCGATTTCTGGCTATCTTGACTTTTGGCTCTCTGAATATTAACATGAATATGAATCAATGTTATCTGTGCCAGCATGCAGCAGACTGCTAACCATCAGTGACAGAGACACTTCTGCTTCATCTCTTTCTTGACCTGCCAATTAAAAATATATATTTACAGTGTCAGCGAGTCTCAAAGGTAGGTATTTACACTGACAGTTTGGCAGATTATTAGTTGAGGCAGTTCCAGAGTGTAAGAATGGAATAGAATAAATTGTCTCTTTATCCAGCAATTCAATAGATACAAAAATTAGGCACCATGAAAGAAGAAATACTTTTGCTATTGTCTAGTGCTCCGTTTAAGGGCCTGATCAAGATTCTCCAAAACGCACCCCTGTGCAGACCCCAGTAGAAGATACAAAGTGCTTGAACCTCTGCAGAGACTTCAGAATAGGCTTTACTAAATAATAAATGTCGCCTTAGCAGCCACAATGTTACCAATCAGTTCCCATGGTCACAGTGTGGCAGCACAACATGACTAATTATGACTTCTCACTTAAACTGTGAACATATGATTTATTGACACAAGAGACTGCAGATGCTAGATTCTTGAGCAAAAAAACAAACTGCTGGAGGAATCAGCGGATCTATGGAGGCATAATGACTGACACCATTTTGGGTCGGAATCTTTCTGGTGTAGTAGAGGGACGAAAGCGGATAGAGAGAGATGAGAGAAGGAGTGGGGCAAGAGCTAGCAAGTGATCCAAGTAAGGTGGGGTTAATTAGCAGATGAGTCAGGTGGGGGAAGAGACGGGTAGAGACAGTAATAAAAGCTGGATGTGATAAGAGAGGAGGATAAAAGAGTGCAAATGGTGGAATTTGATAAGAGAGATAGGCGAAGAATGAAATGTTACACCAGAGGGAAGGATGGTGGTGGAAGGGAAAGAAAAGTGGGGGACCCAGAGCAGAGAAAGATGGGCAATAGGCAGGTAGAGCAGAGGGATGGAAGTGGGAGACGGGGATAGGGTTAGTGGAAAGGTGTGCGAGAAAGGATTTATCAACACTAGGCTTTCTGTTTAAGTGATCCTCATTTTCTGCATGGAGAAAGGTAGTGCTGTAATTGCTCACAAAATTGATGCATTGGATAATGGAACAATAAATACTCATCAGACTGTGTGGCTGAAGCTTTAAATTATGAATTACATTTACATTTACTGTGAAGGTCAAACAGGCACAATTATGTTGGTGTGACTTAGGCTGCAGAATTTTTGCAGCCACTTCAATAAAAGTAACATGAAGCTCAGCACTTTGTTAATTCTCTTAAAATGACAAACAAGAAACAAAGATTTGCACCTGTTTTGAAGGCAGATGTCTGTCAAACTCTTTTGCCCACAGAGTTTAACTGACCAAATAGTCCATCGTTGTTTTGAAAGCTCCTCCAGAAATGTATCCAGGGCTAACCAAGAGAATAACCATTGAAAAAGAACAACAACTGCAAATGCTGGAAGTAGATATAAAAATAGTGAGCAGAATAGGGACAATCTGTGGAAGTTTGGTTTAGTTTAGAGATACAGCATGGAAACAGGCCTTTGAGTCCACCGAATCTACATTGATCGTCGATCACCCGTTCACACTAGTTATGTTATCCCGTCCACTTAGCAAAAAATCAGATTAATATTAAAAGGTTTGCATCATTACGGTACCTTGGGCTATTTGGCTTAGAACATAGAGCAGTACAGCATAGGGTCAGGCCCTTCAGCCCATAATGCCTGTGCCAAACATGATGCCAAGATAAACCACATGTTCTGCCTGCACGTGATACATATTCCTCCATTCCCCAGTATATCCATGTGCCTATCCAAAAACCACTTAAACTAAGGCAAGCTATATGATTTTGTTCAATTCTCATAGTGATCTTTGCCCTCCCTATCTCAGCCACTCGTTCAAGATCCTTGCTTTCCTCTGATTTGGCTTTATCTCTATCTGTGATTTGGCTGTTTTTAGCCATTCATGTCATTCAAGGTCTGGAAATCCTATTTCAGCATTTCTTTAAGATATTTCTTTCAGCAAAACTTTGCCCTCTGATTCAATACCTCATATAGCTTGGTGTCATGTTATCTGATAAGACTCCTCCAATGGCCCTAGGATATTTCACCACTCTGTAGATGCTATTTAAATGCAAATTGGTGTATACGTCTGTGTCATTCTTTAGATGAGTGGATGTGGATTCTGCCTCAGTCAGAAATAATGAGCCTCCAGTGAAAAATCATTAACAAACTTTGAATTAAAAGATTAAGAGTGAATTTTTCAATTACATTCCATTGCATTTTGTTAAACCGCAATCCATCGTAAGTCTATTGGAAGAGGAAATGGGAGCAGAGAGAAGTGTCTACTCAAGATGCCCCCTTTGTCCCCTTTAATTTTATCTGGTTGTACTGTCCATTTCTGAGTCTGGCACTTTTGTTTTTACCTGCATCAATAATAGCAACAGTGATTCCTTCTGCACAGCATTATACATATATAAACATAGCACAAAAAGTAAGGAAATTTGTGTTTGGTAGATTATTTCTTTGTTGTAACAATGCTTCTTGGCAATAAATCTTATACCGTTGGAAAGCCTGTTTATTTCCCTTTTAAATGGTGCCACATTTGTAAGGAACATGCATTTGTGGGATGAGCAGCAGAGCTGAGAATGTGGGTTGCGCCCATGAAAAATCTGCCAAATCTTCTCTGCCAATGCCAAACAGCTTATTCTGCCATTGACTCTTGTTCGGTGTTGTTTGGTGGATTGGATGATTGAAGTCTGAAGAAACAAGACATATTGGCAATTTAACAATTTATTCATTTAATAAACAGGAGCCTCAGTAGCGTGTGGAAGAACCATACACAGCCACAACCGCCTGGCACCTCCTCCTCATGCTGGTCACCAGCCTGGTCACACACTGTTGTGGGATGGCATCCCATTCTTCAACCAGCATTTGTCGCAAGTCAGCCAACGTGGTTGTGTTGGTCACTCTGGCACGAACAGCATGCCCAAGCTGATCCCACAAGTGTTCAATGGGGTTGAGGTTAGGACTGCTGGCAGGCCATTCCATCCTCTCCACTCCCAAATTCTGGAGGTAGTCTCTGAGAAACCCTGCTCTGTGGGGGTGAGCATTGTCATCTTGGAGGATAGAGTTCGGTCCCAGACTGTGGAGATATGGGATTGCCACTGGTTGCAGAATCTCATCTCGATATCTCTCTGCATTGAGATTGCCTCCAATGATGACAAGCCTCGTTTTTCCAGTGAGGGAGATGCCGCCCCACACCATCACACTGCCTCCACCAAAAGATGTTACTCTATCGGTGCAGCAATCAGCATAGCGTTCTCCGCGTCTTCTCCACACTTTGATCCAACTGCCGTAGGCAGAATCTGGACTCATCGCTGAACATAACGTTCCTCCACATGTTCAGGTTCCAGTGCACGTGTTGCCGACACCAGCGCAAACGGGCCTGACGGTGAAGGGCAGTCATGGCAGGCCTCCTGGCAGCCCTATGAGACCGGAGATCGGCTGCGTGCAGTCTGTTCCGAATTGTCTGGGCAGAGAGCCGTCGGCCATATCGTCCTGCAAACCTTGACTGCAAATCTGTAGAAGACAGCCTACGGTTCCTAAGTGCTGACAGGGTGAGGAAACGGTCTTCTTCGGGTGTCGTCTTCTTGGGACGCCCACTTCGCGGCCTGTCTCTGACATCCCCCGTTATATGTGTATATTTTAATGCTAGGAGCATTGTAAGAAAGGTGGATGAGCTTAGAGCCTGGATTGACATCTGGAAGTATGATGTTGTGGCGATCAGTGAAACATGGTTGCAGGAGGGTTGCGATTGGCAATTAAATATTCCAGGATTTCATTGTTTCAGATGTGATAGAATCGGAGGGGCAAGAGGTGGGGGTGTTGCATTGCTTGTCAGGGAGGATATCACAGCAGTGCTTTGGCAGGACAGACTCGATTAGGGAGGCTGTTTGGGTGGAACTCAGAAATGAGAAAGGTTTAGCAACACTTATAGGGGTGTATTATAGACCGCCAAATAGGGAACGAGAATTGGAAGAGCAAATATGTAAGGAGATAGCAGATATTAGTAGTAAGCACAGAGTAGTGATTGTGGGTGATTTCAATTTTCCGTATATAGACTGGGAATCACATTCTGTTAAAGGGCTGGATGGTTTGGAGTTTGTAAAATGTGTGCAGGATAGTTTTTTGCAGCAATACGTAAAGGTACCTACCAGAGAAGGGGCAGTGTTGGACCTCCTGTTAGGAAATGAGACGGTCAGGTGACGGAGGTATGTGTTGAGGAGCACTTTGGGTCTAGTGATCACAATGCCATTAGTTTCAATATAATTATGGAGAAGGTCAAATCTGGACCAAGGGTTGAGATTTTGGATTGGAGAAAGGCTAATTTTGAGGAGATGAGAAAGGATTTAAAAGGAGTGAAATGGAACTTTTTGTTTTATGAAAAGGATATAATAGAGAAATGGAGGATATTTAAAGGTGAAATTTTGAGAGTACAGAGTCTTTATGTCCCTGTTCGGTGGAAAGGAAAGAATAATAATTTGAAAGAGCCGTGGTTTTCCAGGGAAATTGGACACTTGGTTCGGAAAAAGAGGGAGATATACAATAAATATAAGCGGCAGGGAGTAAGTGAGGTTCTTGAGGAATATAAAGAATGTAAAAGGAATCTTAAGAAGGAAATTAGAAAAGCGAAAAAAAGATATGAGGCTGCTTTGGCAAGTAATGTAAAAGTAAACCCCAAGGGGTTCTACAGATATGTCAATAGCAAAAGGATAGCGAGGGATAAAATTGGTCCATTAGAGAGTCAGAGTGGACAGCTATGTGCTGAGCCGGAAGAAATGGGGGAGATATTAAACAATTTCTTTTCTTCGGTATTCACTGAGGAGAAGGATATTGAATTATGTGAGGTAAGCGAAACAAGTAGAGTAGTGATGGAAATTAGGAGGATTAAAGAAGAGGAGGTACGGACACTTTTGAAAAATATAAAAGTGGATAAGTCTCCAGGTCCTGATAGGATATTCCCTAGGACATTGAGGGAAGTTAGTGCAGAAATAGCAGGGGCTATGACGGAAATATTTCAAACGTCATTAGAAACGGGGATGGTGCCGGAAGATTGGCGCATTGCGCATGTTGTGCCTTTGTTTAAAAAAGGTTCTAAAAGTAAACCTAGCAATTATAGACCTGTTAGTTTGACGTCTGTGGTGGGAAAATTAATGGAAAAGATACTTAGGGACAATATATATAATTATTTGGATAAACAAGGCCTGATTAGAAACAGTCAACATGGATTTGTGCCTGGAAGGTCATGTTTGACTAATCTTCTTGAATTTTTTGAAGAGGTTACCAGGGAAATTGATAAGGGCAAGGCTGTGGATGTTGTCTATATGGACTTCAGTAAGGCATTTGACAAGGTTCCACATGGAAGGTTGATTAAGAAGGTTAAATCGTTGGGTATTAATAGTGAGGTTGCAAGATGGATTCAACAATGGCTGAATGGGAGATACCAGAGGGTAATGGTTGACAATTGTATGTCAGGTTGGAGGCCAGTGTCTAGTGGAGTACCCCAAGGATCTGTGTTGGGTCCACTGTTGTTTGTCATTTACATTAATGATCTGGATGATGGTGTGGCAAATTGGATTAGTAAATATGCAGATGATACTAAGATAGGTGGTGTAGTTAATAATGAAGTAAAGTTTCAAAGTCTACAGAGAGACTTGGGCCTTTTGGAAGGGTGGGCTGAAAGATGGCAGATGGAGTTTAATGCTGATAAGTGTGAGGTGCTGCATTTTGGTAGGACAAATCAAAATAGGACGTACAGGGTAAATGGTAGGGAATTGAGGAATGCAGTGGAACAGAGGGATCTGGGAATAACTGTGCATTGTTCCCTGAAGGTGGAATCTCATGTGGATAGGGTGGTGAAGAAGGCGTTTGGTATGCTTGCCTTTATAAATCAGAGCATCGAGTATAGAAGTTGGGATGTAATGTTAAAATTGTACAGGGCATTGGTGAGGCCGAATCTGGAGTATGGTGTGCAGTTCTGGTTGCCAAATTATAGGAAGGATGTCGACAAAATGGAGAGGGTGCAGAGGAGATTTACTAGAATGTTGCCTGGGTTTCAGCACTTAAGCTACAGAGAGAGGTTGAACAGGTTGGGTCTTTATTCTTTGGAGCGTAGAAGGTTGAGGGGGGACTTGATAGAGGTTTTTAAAATTTTGAGAGGGACGGACAGAGTTGACGTGGGTAGGCTTTTCCCTTTGAGAGTGGGGAAGATTCCAACAAGGGAACATAGCTTCAGAATTGAGGGACAAAAGATTAGGGGTAACATGAGGGGTAACTTCTTTACTCAGAGGGTGGTGGCTGTATGGAATGGGCTTCCGGTGGAAGTGGTGGAGGCAGGCTCGATTTTATTATTTAAGAGTAAATTGGATAGGTATATGGATAAGAGGGGATTAGAGGGTTATGGTCTGAGTGCAGGTAGATGAGACTAGATCAGGGAGAGTGGTCGGCGTGGACTGGTAGGTCCGAACGGGTCTGTTTCCGTGCTGTAGTTGTTATATGGTTATATATGGAACTTGGCCTTCACTTTGGAGATGGTACTAGGGCTCACTCCAAATAATGCCGCAACTTGGTTTTGCGGAACACCAGCTTGAAGTTGCCCTATCGCACGGGCCCTATCCAGATCAGTCAAACGTGGCATGCCGATTCTTGGAGCAGACACCTACTGACCACTGTAGCAGGGCCCATGCTCACAGATGCTGCCAATCAGGTGCCAATCAGGCACCTGATTGTCAGCACCTGGGGGTACCAGAAGCTCAAAACAAGAGTCAATAGCAACAGCAGAATAAGCTGTTTGGCATTGGCAGAGAAGATATGGCAAATCTTTCATGGGCGCAACCCATATACTCAGCTCTGCTGCTCATCCCACAAAAGCATGTTCCTTACAAATGTGGCACCATTTAAAAGGGAAATAAACAGGCTTTCCAACGGTATAAGATTTATTGCCAAGAAGCATTGTTACAACAAAGAAATAATCTACCAAACACAAATTTCCTTACTTTTTGTGCTATGTTTATGTAAAATAAACTATTTCCACCTTAAGTTAGATGCCTTTATAAAACAACCGATTGCTAACACCTGTTCTTTTATTCAGAACATCCATCTATTTGAACTGTTTTATCCCAGTCTGTCTGGATAAAGCTAGATTTCTTCCTGTGTTTTATTACAGGCCTGGAGAACATCATGATTTAACCAGTTTGATTTTAATGCCTATTGCATATTTGAATGAATTTAGCATGCTATAATTGGATTGGAAGTTACATAATTGTCTCATGATAATTGTAGAGGGAAAGGAAAGAAATGCATTTTGCAATTGAAGTAGCAAATTGTCTGTTTTACTGCTCATGTGCACGCTTTTGTTAGGACAGATGTGCCTTTAAGGGAAGCTTTGTTGTCTAGTGTTTGCTTTGAGATACTAACTAACGAGGAGTCACAGCCAAAAGTGGGAAACTGGAGACCAGCACTGGATGAACAGTGATGGATGAATAATAATCAAGAAAAGTAGGCCCCCACCCCTCAATGATTAAGTCATTGGGGAGATAAACAACAGGGTTTATGAGAGTTTTACCAGAGAGTTATCTCTTTCCCTGTAAATTGATTTCACTGTAATTAGAAGTATATTGGTTTCTCCATTGTATCAGTCCTGCCTTGAATTCCACTGTGATGTGATGAAAGAAGCAAGAAAGAATCTATTTATACAGCACCTTTCACAGCTCAGAATATTCCAGTGTTTTGTGGTATAATCACAATTACTGACTGCACTGATGGCAACCTCGGTGCCGTAGTTTGCTTTGAGCTGAGCTTTAAACAGATGGTTTATGTCCATGCTTTTATGACTCATTTTGACTGAGGTCCTGGGCAGGTACACAAATCCTAGAGTTCAGGTCATCCAAATCTATGCTACCAATTGTGTTCATTTGTTGTTGCTGTTCTACTTTGACACATGGTTAAGCAGCACCTAGCGTTTAAAATTCTTATCTTTTCAGATCCCTCCATCACTCACTTTTCTTATGTCTAAAATCTATTTCCTCTGAGGTACTTGGCCCGCACCAATTTGTTTCTCTGGAGGACAATTGCACAATTGGCTGCCACAACTTTCAGCTGCCAAACGCTTCTCAAGAATTTCTGTCCTAAAAATCTGCGTCTTTTACCCCTCTTTCCTTATTTACAATATTCCCTGAAGTCTGAAGATTGGTCCTCCCGAAACATCAACATTCCACCTCCTCCATAGATGCTGCCTGACCCACTGATCTACTCCAGCACTGTGCTTTTATTGTAAACCAGCATCTGTAGTTCCTTGTATAAGAAAATAACTGCAGATGCTGGTACAAATCAAAGGTGTTTATTCACAAAATGCTGGAGTAACTCAGCAGGTCAGCCAGCATCTCAGGAGAGAAGGAATGGGTGATGTTTCGAGTCGAGACCCTTCTTCAGACTGTGTGGACTGAAGGGCCTGTTTCTGCGCTGTATCTCTAAACTAAACTAAACTAAAAAGTTCCTTGTGTGTCCATTCCTTTAAACTTGCTTTTTTTTCTCTTTCTCATTTCTGACATGGGTCGTGAACCGGAATGATTGGCTATTCCTTTCTCCTTGGATGCCGCTTATCTTACTGAGTGATTCCAGTACTTCCTGTTTTTCTATCTTTCATCACTTAAAACTTACTTTTCTGACTCCACCTATTGCTATTTTCCAGTAAATCTATGTAGGGAGGCATGGTGGCGCAGTGGTAGAGTTGGTGCCTTACAGCACTTGCAGCGCCGAAGACCTGGGTTCGATCCCGACTACGGGTGCTGTCTGCACAGAATTTGTACGTTCTCCCCATGATCGTGTGGGTTTTCTCCAAGTTATTCAGTTTCCTCCCACACTCCACAGCAATGCAGATTTGTAGGTTAATTGGCTTGGTGTATGTGTAAAATACACATTGTTCCCACTGTGTGTAGGATAGTGTTAATGTGCGGGGATCGCTGGTCAGCGCGGACTCGGTGGGCTGAAGGGCCTGTTTCTGCGCTGTATCTCTAAACTAAACTAAACTAAAAAGTAAACCCTCGCTCTAATGGAGCACTTAGGGGGAGATGGTATCCATTATTACCAATGGTTTGCGATAACCGAATAAGGGGGTTAATATGTACAGTACTATTGGGAAAATAGCCAATAAACATACACGACACAATATTGTAAAGGGCACAAAATACACAATACCTTGGGATGGCACAGTGGCACCACGGTAGAGTTGCTACCTTAAAGCGCCAGAGACTCGAGTTTGATTCTGACCTCAGGTGCGCCCTGTGGCAGCTTGGGTTTTCTCCAGGTCCTCGGGTTTCCTCCCGCATTGTGGAGATTTGCTGATCTGTGATTTGGTTGTGCTTCTGTGGGTTGTGGGGGTTGTTGGTGGAGCCGCTGCCTCGCAGCACCAGTGGCCCAGGTTCGATCCTGGCCTCGGGTGCTCTCTGAGGCTGCGTGGGTTTCCGCTGGGTGCTCCAGTGCTGCAGTTATATCCTACACACTGCGTTGCCCTTAAGTTGTGGGGTGGAGCTCGTGTGCTGGGGCGCTGGTGGGGGAGCGGGGTTTGGCCTGGGTCTCTGGCACGGCGACTCTGTCAGTGGTTTACGGAGACCAATTGGGCTGCAGGCCTGCACTTTGTGGTGTGAGGTGGTGGGGGGTTCTGGCCGCCCCACCACCTCACACCACAAAGAACCCAACCTGTCACAGTGTCTTTGTCTTTGCAATGTGGAAAGAAATGGAGAACCTCGTGTGCAGGATAGAACTAGTGTATAGGTGATCTCTGGTCACAGACTCTCCAAACTATACTAAGCTGAAATGGTTCAAAAACACCATTCACTCCATCCACCTAGTGGTCATTCTGTGAAACAACAGATAGTCTCCAACAGATTCTGCCATAACCAAAATCCATGATAAAGAGGTCTGTTAAAACGAGGGTTTACTATACTGAAATTGCCCTATGTTATCCAGCTATACATAGATTTTGTTTGATAAGCCTCATGTGAGGCAATTCGGCAAATTTTTCTACGTTAAATGCACTAAACAAATACATTATTATAGCTCACCATGAACCATGCCCAAGGACACATTTATTTGTGCTTCATATGATCTCGGAGCATCCCAGAATGTTTTACGGACAAAGAAGTATTTTAGAATTTTAGTCATGGTTTTGGTTGGAGCGATTCTGTCGTAAATTATGTGTGTCACCATCAATCCTTTCTTTGTATCAAAGAATCGCTTGGACAGAATTATCAAAATTTTCAAAACAAGCATGATAATTTTCTCCTTGGACAGATATTATATATGTATTGACTGTCAAAGTATCAATGATAAATATAAATTTCCTTTCAAATAAAATTTGACATGTGCCGACTGTGTGGGTAAATTGGGATTCTCCCTTGATATTTGTAGCATAACTATGATTGAAATCAGTTATTAGCCATAGCTAACATTCAAATTTAGTTTATGATGTTCTGACATGATTACTGTGACCAAATATCTGGGTTCCATGTGCCTGGCTTGCTTCCTATTGGCTTCCTTTTGTCCATTCATCATCTTTTTAATTATTAGGTCATCTGCTCCAATTTCTTATCATATCACTAAACCTGAATATATATTTTTTTGGCCTGAAACTGTAGCTACCTTGGGTCTGATAAAGTAATATGACAAACTTTATCCTTTATATACACAGATTAGCAAATGTTAGTCCTTTACTTTGATTTAATGGGAAGGATTATTCAAGTAAGAGCAGGGAAATGGCTAATTTGGGTATTTCAGAATTAAAAATTAAGTGCATTTCAATTATAAGGCTCTCCCACTCCTGCGGGTGATGAATGCTACTTGAAACTTTGACAGGTACCAGTGTAGTGCCTTTTGAATCGAAATACTCCATTTTTTAAGGACGACAGCTGTTTTTTTCATCACTGGGAATGTCAGTATTCCATACCTCAGATAATCACACTCAAGAAAAAGAAATTGTCATTAATAATTTTTATTGCCAGCAACAAAATATAGAGGAGTATCATTATAAAATTCAAAATCAAGCCAATGTTGTGCAAGCTATTCTGGGAACAGAAAGTTAGGCTTCATGGTGCTGGTGTATCTCAATCATGTTTCATATATTAGTAGTGGGGTACTTGTTATATAGGCAACTTATTTAAAAACAATCAAGAAGCAGTTTATACATATTACTAGATTTAAAATAACCTGGCCATGATTCCATAAGATCATGAGAAAGGAGCAGAATGAGGCCATTTGGCCCATCAAGTCTACTCCACCATTCAATCATGGCTGATCTATCTCTCCCTTCCTTATGTGGCCATCTGTTTACTTGCCTTTTTGAGACCATGCTGATTGCAAATTGATTCCTTTCTTTGCCTCTGTAATAAAGGTGACCACACTTCAAAAATTAAATGATTGCATATGATGCACCTTGAAACACAGCTGGTAATAAGTCATGGTATAAATGCAAATGATATCCTCAGAATTTATATTATTTTTCAACCATCTGTGGCCGATGGTAGTCAAATAGCATTTCAAGATTGAAGTGACATTATCTGAAATGGTTCAGATATTCTTTCACTGCAATGGCAGGGAACATAAGAATGTACAAGCCTTTTTCCTTTATAGAAAACCATAGATCTATTGGCTAAACAAGCCATCTAACCATTACCCCACCTTCATTGTTTAGAAAACACTTTTTGTTAAGTGATATCAAATGGGTCTCATATCTGTGGAATGATATGCTGGCGTTGGAGAGTGTCCAGAGGAGGTTTACAAGAATGATCCAGGTGATGATTGGGTTAACGTATGAGGAGTGTTTGATGGCTCCGGCTTGTTCTCGCTGGATTTTAGAAAGATGAGAGGGGGGTATCATTGAAGTGTACCAAATAATGAAAGGCCTAGATAAAGTGGATGTGCAGAGAATGTTTGCAGCTGTAGGAGTTATAAGACCAGAGGGCACAGCCTCAGAATAAAAGGATGTACCTTTAGAATGGAAGTGTGAAATTTCTTTAGCCAGAGGGTGATGAATCTGTGAAATTCATTGCCACAAATGGCTGTGGAGACCGTCATTGGGTGTTTCGGAGATTGATAGGTTTGTGATTAATCAGGCTGTCAAAGGTTACGGGTAGAAGGCAGGAGAATGGGGTTGAAAGGGAAAAGCAGATCAAATAGTGGAGCAGACTCGAGGGGCCGAATGGCCTAATTATGCTCCTTTGTTTTATGATAATCTCACTCTGCACTATTTGCAAGAGAGCTTCCATCCATTACTCAGCCCTGTCCGAGTGAGCCATTATGCCTTGTTCTCTGCTAAAAACAGTGATGAATATCATATTTAAACAAATAGCACTTTCATCAGATGCTCTTATTTGAGATCTCAAATTCTGGTCTAGACTTCCTTTCAGATGTTTATATCTCAAGAAAATTAAGAAACAGAAACCCTGCTCTGCCATTCCTCTGCCAGATTATGGGTGACCTCAGTGCTACCTTCCAGCCCCGACTCCACATTAATCCCCATAATATCTAAAAACATATTAGTCTTTGTCTTGAATGCACTTCATGACAGACAGAAATATATCCTTATTTCAGTGCTGAATGGCAGACCACCTATTGTTTTGTTGCATCTGTGGCACAGTTTTGTAGAACAATGCCAAGATCCTGTGAATCCAAAATAAAATAGATAATGAGTTCAAGTGAGAAAGTATCAATGAAGAGTGAAAAAGATTGGTGTTCCTTCCATCCCTTGTGATGTTCCAGCAACTGTTATGCTGTTACCCTAGCCAATTTATACCCTTAAACTAATAGATTATCTCGCCATTAGCATGTTGTTGTTTGTAGGAACTTCTGTTTGTAAATTGGTCGTAGTGCTTATCGCGATACCCAGTACATACACCTCAAAAAGTTATTTATTGGCTGTAAAGCTAGTTAAAATATCAAGAAGTCTTGGAAGTTTCTATATAATTCAAGTCTCTATATAAGATAGATAGATAGATAGATGGATGGATGGATGGATGGATGGATAGATGGATGGATGGATGGATGGATGGATGGATGGATGGATGGATGGATGGATGGATGGATGGATGGATGGATGGATGGATGGATGGATGGATGGATGGATGGATGGATGGATGGATGGATGGAGTGAGTGAGTTTTGAATAATGTATAGCTTGGAAGGATGGGATAGCAGCACATTTGGAAAGTGGTGAAATCATTGGACAAAGTCAGCATGGATTTATGAAAGCTAAATCATGTCTGACGAATCTTATAGAATTTTTCGAGGATGTAACTAGTATAGTGGATAAGGGAGAACCAGTGGATGTGTTATATCTGGACTTCCAGAAGGCTTTAGACAAGGTCCCACATAAGAGATTAGTATGCAAACTTAAAGCACACGGTATTGTGGGTTCAGTATTGATGTGGATAGAGAACTGGCTGGCAGACAGGAAGCAAAGAGTAGGAATAAACGGGTCCTTTTCAGAATGGCAGGCAGTGACTAGTGGGGTACCGCAAGGCTCAGTGCTGGGACCCCAGCTATTTACAATATATATTAATGATTTGGACGAGGGAATTGAATGCAACATCTCCAAGTTTGCGGATGACACGAAGCTGGGGGGCAGTGTTAGCTGTGAGGAGGATGCTAGGAGGCTGCAACGTGACTTGGATAGGTTAGGTGAGTGGGCAAATGCATGGCAGATGCAGTATAATGTGGATAAATGTGAGGTTATCCACTTTGGTGGCAAGAACAGGAAAGCAGACTATTATCTGAATGGTGGCCGATTAGGAGAAGGGGAGATGCAGCGAGACCTGGGTGTCGTGGTGCACCAGTCATTGAAAGTAGGCATGCAGGTGCAGCAGGCAGTGAAGAAAGCGAATGGTATGTTGGCATTCATAGCGAGGGGATTTAAGTATAGGAGCAGGGAGGTTCTGCTGCAGTTGTACAGGGCATTGGTGAGACCACACCTGGAGTATTGCGTACAGTTTTGGTCTCCTAATCTGAGGAAAGACATTCTTGCCATAGAGGGAGTACAGAGAAGGTTCACCAGATTGATTCCTGGGATGGCAGGACTTTCATATGAAGAAAGACTGGATAAACTCGGCTTGTACTCGCTGGAATTTAGAAGATTGCAGGGGGATCTTATAGAAACTTACAAAATTCTTAAGGGGTTGGACAGGCTAGATGCAGGAAGATTGTTCCCGATGTTGGGGAAGTCAAGAACAAGGGGTCACAGTTTAAGGATAAGGGGGAAGTCTTTTAGGACCGAGATGAGAAAGTTTTTTTTCACACAGAGAGTGGTGAATCTGTGGAATTCTCTGCCACAGAAGGTAGTTGAGGCCAGTTCATTGGCTATATTTAAGAGGGAGTTAGATGTGGCACTTGTGGCTAAAGGGATCAGGAGGTATGGAGAGAAGGCAGGTACGGGATACTGAGTTGGATGATCAGCCATGATCATATTGAATGGCGGTGCAGGCTCGAAGGGCCGACTGGCCTACTCCTGCACCTATTTTCTATGTTTCTATGATAGTGGCGAGGCAGCCTTTGCATCAACCCGGTGATTGTCCTAGTATTGCCACAATCTAAACCCCTACTCCTTGGAAATGTCCTTATTCAGACATTTATGCACCCAGCAGCAATAGAAAGGGAATTATCTTCATAACGTATATAGTGCCCTCCATAATGTTTGGGACAAAGACCCATCATTTATTTATTTGCCTCTGTACTCCACAATTTGAGATTTGTAATAGAAAAAATCACATGTGGTTAAAGTGCACATTGTCAGATTTTAATAAAGGCTATTTTTACACATTTTGGTTTCACCATGTGGAAATTACAGCTGTGTTTATACATAGTCCCCCCATTTCAGGGTACCATAATGTTTCGGACACACGGCTTCATGGGCGTTTGTAATTGCTCAGGTGTGTTCAATTGCCTCCTTAATGCAGGTATTAGAGAGCTCTCAGCACCCAGTCTTTCCTCCAGTCTTTCCATCACCTTTGGAAACTTTTATTGCTGTTTATCAACAGGAGGACCAAAGTTGTGCCAAAGAAAGTCAAATAAGCCATTATGAGATGGAGAAACAAGAATAAAACTGTTAGAGACATCAGCCAAACCTTAGGCTTACCAAAATCAACTGTTTGGAACATCATTAAGAAGAAAGAGAGTACTGTTGAGCTTACTAATCGCAAAGGGACTGGCAGGCCAAGGAAGACCTCCACAGCTGATGACAGAATAATTCTTTCTATAATAAAGAAAAATCCCCAAATACCTGGCCGACAGATCAGAAACTCTCTTCAGGAGTCAGGTGTGGATTTGTCAATGACCACTGTCCGCAGAAGACTTCATGAACAAAAATAAAGAGGCTACACTGCAAGATGCAAACTACTGGTTAGCTGCAAAAATAAGATGGCCATGTTACAGTTTGCCAAGAAGTACTCAAAAGAGCAACCACAGTTCTGGAAAAAAATCTTGTGGACAGATGAGACGAAGATTAACTTATATCAGAGTGATAGCAAGAGCAAAGTATGGAGGAGAGAAGGAACTGCCCAAGATCCAAAGCATACCACCTCATCTGTGAAACACGGTGGTGGGGGTGTTATGGCCTGGGCATGTATAGTTGCTGAAGGTACTGGCTCATTTATCTTCATTGATGATACAACTGCTGATGGTAGTAGCATAATGATTTCTGAAGTGTACAGACCCATCCTATCTGCTCGTTCAAACAAATGCCTCAAAACTCATTGGCCGGCAATTCATTCTACAGCAAGACAATGATCACAAACATATTGCTGAAGCAACAAAGGAGTTTTTCAAAGCTAAAAAATGGTCAATTTATGAGTGACTAAGTCAATCACCAGTTCTGAACCCAATTGAGCATGCCTTTTATATGCTGAAGAGAAAACTAAAGGGGACAAGCCCCCAAAACAAGCATAAGCTAAAGATAGCTGCAATACAGGCCTGGCAGAGCATCACCAGAGAAGATACCCAGCAACTGGTGATGTCCATGAATCGCAGACTTCAAGCAGTCATTGCATGCAAACGATATACACCAAAATACTGAACATAACTACTTTAATTTACGACATTGCTGTGTCCCATACATTATGGTGCCCTGAAATGGGGGGGGGGGGGGGGGGGGGACTATGTATAAATACTGCTGTAATTTCTACATGGTGAAACTAAAATTTATATAAATGGCCTTTATTAAAATCTGACAATGTGCATTTTAACTACATGTGATTTTTTTCTATTGCAAATCTCAAATTGTGGAGTACAGAGGTAAATAAATAAATGATAGGTCTTTGTCCCAACCATTATGGAGGGCACTGTAGAACCTGATCAATCAGCATTGCCGAAGATGAAGTACTTTAATTTGAAGTATCTCAAATGCACTATCTCATGTTCAACTCCTGATACGAATCCTGTAAATCTTTTCAGAATCTCTCATTCCTGTTATCTTTATTTCAATCTTGGGCTGTCAGTAGAGCGGCCAGACAGTATCCCTTTGGGGCATTCTCTATCTCGGAACTGAGTGCTCCAGACAAGATGTTAATTTGAGACTAAATCCTACCCTAACAGATGGATAAAAAATATCTTGTGGTACACTTTCAAAGTGGAGTACATGAGTTCACATTATAAGAAATACATTGAATAGTTTCACATCACTCTTTTGATAGCATATTGAGTATAAATTACAATCCATCGCAACTGCAACAGTGACTGTACTTTAAAAAAAAAGGTAATTGGCTGTCTATCACTTTATGTCTTTCTGAGGTAATGAAAGATGCTGTTTAAATGCAATCCCTTTACTGCTACTTTACCCCTAATTTAGGGCCGTGTTATGTTCTGGACCTGCACTCTTCACTTTAACACTGCCCACAAATCAATGTGTCTAACAGAAACAAGACTATTTTTTAGTGTATTAATGCAAGTTGTTTCAAGATTAGATTTAAGCCTTGCCAGCAACAAAACCTTCTCTGCTAACAAGAACAAATGTGAGCCTAGTCCATGTTTAACAGATAGGTGATAAAATATGTGTCATCACTCCCATCCGATGGTTGAAAGGGTTAACTGACTTATTCTCATGATTCAGTTTGATCTGTCTTTCCTTGCAGTGCACAATCAAAGAGAGCTGATGAAATCCCATGTGTTTTAATTTAAACCTTGCCTTCTTAGTTGTCATACATTTCCGTTTGATTTTTTTTGCTGTAGCAACCTACATTGCTCAAAAAGATTTACGCTCTGCATTAAGTAGGCATTGCTTCAATCTTTTTTATTGTTTTGATTTGTAACTTTAATCTGTTGGGTTCCTCTTTCAGCAGTGCCACCCTTTCCACCCTGCCCCTCCCATGTTGTGGATGAGCCAAAGGGCTTACACCAACTTTGCCCATTAATAGATGGTAATTAAAAAATAAATTTCAGATTGTTAATGTTCAGATTGGATTAATTTGTAATATTGTCTCTGCCTAAAGGCTACACTCTTGCATTTCTTTCCAATTAGTTCAGGATATTGAATTTCGATACTGACTTTATCTGGTTGCGATGCAGTAAAGAACATGGTCTCTCAAAAAACAGATGTCACAATGGCTTTAATGCACATTCAAATTCACTTGCCCATGTCTAATGAGCTTTGTTCGTCATCCTCTGAACTCTTTTCTTATTTATCCCAAGTTGCAGACACAGTCCCAGAATATCTTTGCATCCCTTCCTTATTAGCTTTGAAATCAAGATCTTTAGAACAATACCAGCTAAAGATTATTCTTTGAATACCATCATTTATTAAAATGTTTGCCTTTCTCCATTTTCCATTCCTCCCATTATCACCAGTTATGATTTAACTTGTCTTCCAACCATTTATATCTGGCCTTTGATTTGATGCTAGTCTCTGATTTAATCTGCACCAAAGGTGACATAGGATTTGAGGAGCCCTTATGTTGATATTCCCTGTGGCAAGGAACAAAGAGGTCATCTCTGTAATGACCACTGTCAGACTTGTTTCCTTTCTTGAATAGAGATCTCTTCACGGACGGAAGATACATCATGAACATTCGGCAATTTAGTACATCAGCGAAGATTTTATCTACCTTATTAATTTTCAGCTGTTAGATGACCGTTCCAATCTGAAAGGATGGCTTCAGGCAAACAGGGCACGAGCTGAGTGAGATATTCCAGCTCACACAGGAAAAATCGGGTCTCATCTGTGCATTGAGACTCATCAACTGAGTAGCCACGACCCGCCGATAGATGGGAGCAGCAGGTCTACAGCTGAAGTTATGTTGCAATGGAGGAAAGCAAAAAATAATTAGTGGATAACAAGGTCCCACAGAAGGGAACATGATAATGACCAAAAAAATCTGTTCTTAGTGATGTTGATGAAGAGGGGAATGTTGTCTGAGAGGGGAATGTTGTCTAGGGTTTCTCCTGAAATAGAGCCATGGGATATTTGATGTATTCCCGAGTGAGGGATGAAGCCTTGTTTAAATGCCTCCCTTGTGAAGATATGTGTTAGTGCAGAACTTGTTTCCTTCACAGAATCTATGTTCAAGGTTTAAAACCTGCTGAAACAACTCTGGGGCACGATCTATGAATAAACTGGACGATGATTTAAAATAAAAAAAATTAAATAAGAGTAGGGATATATTGTTTTAGCTTCATAAATAAACAGACCGAGGCCTTTCTTTAATCTATGAGCCAAAAGCTAGAAATCTAATATATAATCTATCAATGCTTGAAATACTCAGCAATTTGAGCAATATCTGAGGACCTGGAATCTGCTCAGGTCAACCTGAAACATTAACTCTGTTTCTCTCTCCACAAACGCTGTCTGCCTGCTGAGCATTTCCAATATTTTCTATTTTTAACATTATTTCCCATGTAACAGACAAATGATGTTTTAACTTGACAGCTAGTGAACACTATTTTTACATATGGAAATAGAGAAAAAAATGTGCTCTGTACCAACCTTTCATCATCCTCCTAACTCTGAGCCCCTGAACATCAGATTGGCTTTTGGCTAAAATTTGATGGCATATTATTTTAGAAGCTATTTTTTATGCCAAACTTACATTTCTTATCCCATAGTGTATATGCAGCTGATAAATAAATCATCCTTAGAATGAACTCGTTTTGTTTTAAAAACGGAAAATAATGATTTTTTGGTGAAGACATTTTTCAAATAGAAACTGAGTAAAGCTATCAAAATTAACGATGCTGAAGTTCTCCTCTGATGGAACGGCACAGTGGTGTAGACAGCAGAGCCGCTGCCTCACGCCACCAGAGACCCAGGTTTAATCCTGATCTCGGGTGCTCTCTGTGTGGAGTTTGCATTTCTCCCTCTGACCGTCTGGGTTTCCTCTGGGTGCTCCAGTTTCCACTTGCATCCCAGTGATGTGCAGGTTGGTACGTTAATAGGCCTCTGTAAATTGTCCCGAGCGTGTGGGTGAGTGGTAGATTCTGAGGGGGGGGGGGGGTGGGGGGTTGGTGGGGGGGAAGGGAGGGTTGGGGGAGTTGATAGGAATATGAGGAAGAAAGGAAATGGGATTAATGTAGGATTAGTGGAAAGGGATGCTTGATCATCGTAGACTTGATGGGCCTGTTTCCATGCTGTACGATTTTGTGATTCTTTAGTTCACAATGCTGGAGTACTCAGCAGGCCAGGCAGCATCTCAGGAGAGAAGGAATGGGTGACTGAAGAAGGGTCTCGACCCGAAACGTCACCCATTCCTTCTCTCCTGAGATGCTGCCTGACCTGCTGAGTTACTCCAGCATTTTGTGAAATAAATACGTTCAATTTGTACCAGCATCTGCAGTTATTTTCTTACACTTGTGATTCTTTAGTGTGTGTTACCATGTTGCAGACCTCCCAGCCCTTCCGAATTTGGCGGAAAGTTTCCGCTTTCATATTTCATTTCTGCCATTCCGATTTCGCCTCACATTTTTCCGCAAAACACATGCCCCACCCCGCCAGGCCTCGCCTCGCCGCTCGCCGGGTCGCGCTTCGCCGCATAGCGTGAGGCCTGTTGATGTTGAGAGGGGATGGGGTGGGTGAATGGGGGTGGGATGTTGGGGTGCAGGGGAGGAGGGCAGGGGAGTGGGGGTCGGGGAGTGGGAGTGGAGGGAGGTGGGGGTGGGGGTGGGGAGGGGAGTGGGGGTGGGAGGGGAATGGAGGAGGTGAGGGGGTTGGGGGGACAGGGGAAGGGAGGGGGAGGGGGTTGTGGGGGTGGGAGGGGAGTGCAAGGAGGGGAGTGGGGGGGAGTGGAGGTGGGGCGAAAGGGGGGAGGGGTGGGGGGGAGGGTAGTGGGGGGGGCGGGGGACACATGGACCATTGTGATTTGCTGTTGAAGACCACTGGAGCAAGTATGTCTTCAATGAAATTAGGTATGTGCAGTTCTAAATGAAACTCTTTCTTCATAACTTAGTCATACATTTTATGACCATTGGTCTTTTATTCAATATCAAAAGAATTCGGAAGTGTAAGGAAAAAGCAAAATAGAAAAAACAAAACAAAACAATTTTTTCTTTGTGTTGTAAAAAGTATTTCTGTTCAACAACCTTTCTATAAATAGAAGAATATACTCATGATAGGCCTGACATTGTGCATGTAGTCCAAGAACTACAGACTGTTGGAAATAACAGTCGTTTTTCACACATGAATGCTGAGCTTCGCATACACACATTTGGCGTGCATACTTTTTTTTTGCTGAAAAGTTGCATTACGCTCCATGTTATGAATTTTGATGTAAGATTCTGGATTTTGGACATCAAAGTTATGAATTTGAAAAATCAAATGTTGGGAGGTCTGATATTGTCCAGACATATAAATTAGGTGGTTGACTCACTTTGTCCTGTGTAACCAATGTCTTCATCTTAAAATGTTTCTATCGTATCAGCTTGTCCGACTTTTCATAATTTCCTACAGCCCTCAAAGACTTTCTTGTTCTGGCCATTTGGTTAGTCCCAAATCTACCTGGTCTCCCACAGTGGCTGAGTCAATCCTTTCTCCATCGCTGCTCCCACCCTCTGGAACTCACTACCCCAAACCGTCAGAGACTCCTCATCACTCACCACATTCAAAACATCACTGAAGTCTCACCTGTTCAGCACTGCCTTCAACCACTGAAGGTCACCTCACCTTCTGTCTCCTTTTTCTGTACGTTTACTTATTTATCTATTTATTCAATTCTCTATGTTCTGGAAATCCCTGTAAAGCGTCTTTGAGTGTTTGAAAAGCGCTATATAAATGTAATGCATTATTATTATTATTATAAGTAAACCTCTCACGGCTCCCCTTAAAACCTGGATCATTTGACTAAACTTTTGGTCTCAGTTCTAATATGTGCTTTTATTGCTTGATATCAGATTTTGTTTCATCTGATTACTGTGGAGGGCCTTGGTGATGTCCAGCTATGTTAAAGATGCTATATAAATGGAAGTTGCTGTCACTCTCTCCCGCTGTTGTCATGGATGCATTAGCAGCAACATCATCAATAAAGCCTGCCTGCTAGCATAGTGCTTCTCTTCAGAAGGTGCCTCTAATTATCACAGCATTGCCTAAAGAATATCACATTCATTTTTAATCGCGCTGCCAAAGGCAGCCCAGAGACAGATGATATCCTCAACTTACCCACAGGAATCTCGCCAATCAACCACCGATTCATGAAGCAGGAATAAAATGACAAAAAAAATCCTTAACATGTATTTGGGAATAGTGTGCAGGAGAAATTGTTGAAGGGGTGGGGTTAATGAAAACCTTCCGTTTCTCTGAAAGCAGTCTTGCTTTTACATGACAGCTGTAAGGCATGCTGCTGTGTATTTGCAATTCAGCCCGAAGAGCAAAATACATAATTTTGTATAATATTGGTGTGCCTTTGGTTACTCGGTGTAATTGAGAAATTGTGCCTGCATGAGTTCTTTAATCACCAGAGGTAATGGAGTACAGTGCACCAGTCGGCCATGGCATGTGTTGGTGTTTCAAAGGCAGGCACCCTAGTGTATTGTAACAGGGATTGAAAATTGACACTTGTTTGTTGGCTGATAGAAAGCTGCAACACATACGTGCCTGCCAGTCATTGGAAACTTGATGGTTTAAAAAGTCTTACACACTGTGCTTTATGTTTGCAATGCTGTAAAATTCTCATTGATTCATTTGATATATAGATCCCCTTGCAAAGAGTAAAAGGGGTCGTGGAAGGGAGCAGCTCACATGTCTGCAATCTGTCAGATATAAAGAGGAATACGTATTCCTGTAGCATTTTTCATGGTGCGTCCGTGACATCTCCAAATGCCTTGCAGCTAATCAAGGCCCTTTTTGCTTCGTAGCTCCTGTACTGTAGCTAAACGGCGGCCAATTTACACAGGTCAAACACCGCACAAAGGATTGAGACAATAAAACAGAAAATGCCAGAAGAACATAACAGATCACACAGAATCTTGGAAAAGAGAATCAGTATGTCTTTGAAACTGTTTGGAAAAAATATATTGATGGTGGCACTGGAAATGATTCATTTATTCTTCTATGAAATTTAGCCATGGGATCTTTAAGTTCATGTGAAGAAACAAACGGAGATGGGCCTTCCTTTTAAATTCTGAAAGATACTTGACATCCATGATTGTGATCATAGACAGGTGGATGGAGGAGTGGCAGGGTGGAGCGAATGCATCAACAAAGACAAGACAGCAGATCTCACTTTTCCGGGAGGGCCCAGGTGACTGATGGAAGGCAACAGAAAATGTCAGGGAGCAGCTGGCTGAAATATTTACAAAGCCAGGGAAGACATTTTGCCACTTTCCAACTTCTTTATCTCCCTACACCTGAAGCAATAATTGTCTTCATTTGCATTTTTAATGTTAAGTTTATTGTCATGTAGAGTCGTAGAGAATCATAGAGTCATACAACACAGAAACAGGGCCTTGATTGACCATGCTGACCCAGATGCCCAATCTACTCTAATCCTATCTGCCCACATTTGGCCCATATCCTGTAATCCTTGCCTGTCCAAAGAATGCACAAGTACAATAAGGTACAAGTATAATAAAAAATCTTGCTTGCAGTAGCATCACCAGTACATAGACTCACATAACAAATTATTCATAAATTACACGTAATTTCTACAAGACAGTGAAAAGAAACAGACTGCAAAATTCAAGACATGAGTGCAAAATTACCATTAGAAAACAAGAGATGATCCGTATTAGGGTTGTGCAAGTCAGTTCAAGAACCTGATGAGTGTCGGAAATTAATTGTTCCTGAACCTGATGGTGCTGGACTTCAGGCTTCTGCACCCCCTGCCTGACAGGAACAGCGAGAAGAGGACAGTGATGATTCTTGATGATAGATGCTGCCTTCTTGAGGCAGAGCCTCATAATGGTGCTTTCGATGTGGCAAACAGTCGCCATGATGGACTGGGCTGAATCCACCCCTCTCTGCAGCCTCTTATATGACAGTGCATGTGTAAACATTTGTTGGAGTGGTGACATGCCAAATCCCTTTAAACTTCTAAGAATGGAGAGGTGCTGGCAAACCTTCTTCGTCTTAACAACCATGTACTAGGCCCAGGACAGGTCACCTGAGATGTTAAGCCCAGATATTTGAGGCTTCTCGCTCTCTCTACTGCCAACCCACATATGAATTAGCCTTGTCTGAGTGGCTTCCAACTATCTCTTTAAATCTGCGTTTTTGGTCATCGTCCATTTCACGTGCTGCTGCGCATTTAGACTTCAAAATGGCAGCAAGATCCTAAATACACCGTTGCAGAAGCAAACATTGGGGTGGTCTATTGGTAATTGCTACACCTAAAAAGGAAATACTTTTACTTTGTATGTAGCTTATTCGTTAAGATTAATGTAAAAAATTCACCTCATGTTTTCAAAAAGAATTTAGACTAAAGGGAAAGAACATGGTTGGCTGTGTTACTGTCCTCTTAAATTATGAAGCAATTTTTGTCTTTATCCATGCACATTTCACAGAAAAGAAATAATTAAAACGGAAAAGTGTTTCATCTCATTGGCATTGGGTCCCATTGATTTTTTTAAATCTCTCTTCATCTTCGGGCTCAAATAACATCAGACGAACCTTTGTAGTAAAACTCCCATTATATCCTTAGGGGGCACTTCCTGGAACAGCAAACCATGATCAGAGGTGCCGTCCTCCTCATATTCTGGTGCCCAGCACACCGATGCCTTAACGAGCTGCTGCCTACAACAACCTGCAAACACATGGAGCTCCTCAGTGAACTCTTCTTCTACCACTCCATCAGGGTCAGGGCAAGTGTAAGAGGAAATTAGCATGGTTTTGGAGACATTCACATGTCCTTAATCTTTAGTTTAATTTAGTGTAGAGATACAGTGCGGAAACAGGCCCTTCGGCCCACCAAGTCCGCGCCGACCAGCGATCTCCATACACTAGCCATATCCTACACACTAGGGACAATTTATCGAAGCCAATTAACCTATAAACCTGTACGTCTTAGGGACGTGGGAGGAAACTGGAGCACCCGGGGAAACCCCAGGGAGTCACAGAGAGAGAACATACAGACAGCATCCGTAGTCAGGATCGAACCTGAGACTTTGGCGCTGTCAGGCAACAACTCTACTGCTGTGCCTCCGTGCCGCTTATCTGAAGTGATGTTTCCTTTTGCATGGGTGCTGAGGATGGGAAGGATCACTCTGTTTGCTTCCCCATGCAGACCTCCTCAAACATAATTGTTTCCAGGTGGAGATTATAGCCGCCCTGCCAATCAGTTTGATAATAGGCAATCTGTATCTTAATTTTATTTACTTGCCTGGTGCCGCAAAGGTTTCTATGATTTCTAAAAGGAGAATCAAATATTCAACCTTGGCTGGACACTCATGTGGGCATTAACAGCTGCCCTGAAACTACAAGGAATTCACTCTGGTGTTCCAGCTGATATTTATTGTCAATTACCAATACATAATCAAATGATCTTTACCACATTGCGGTGGTAAATGTGCTCACTGTGCTCAAATTGGTTACCACATTCCTTACATCATTAAGCTCTTGAGGGTGTGGAACACTGTGGGACGTGGTAAAGTGATGAAGGCGAGGGGAGAGATATGGGGAGCAATGAGCAGACCAGGGAGTCACAGAGAGAGTGATCCCAGCGGAAAGAAGGGAAGGTGTGACTAGTGTGGAAAACTATTGCAGCTGCAGCACTGTCTGAGATTTACGAGTCATTAAATACAGGTGAGGTGCCAGAAGACTGGAGGTTGGCAAATGTTTTGCCTCTGTTCAAGAAGGGCTGCAGGGAAAAGCCTGGGAACAACAGGCCAGTGAGCCACACATCTGTGGTTAGAAAGTTACTCGAGAGTATTCTCAGGGATGAGATATATATGCATTTAGATGGACAAGGGCTGATTAAGGATAGTCAACATTGTTTTGAACGTGGAAGGTCATGTCTCACAAATCTGATTTAAGTTTTTCGAAGATGTGACCAAAAAGGTTGATGAGGGCTGAGCTGTAGATGTTGTATATATCGATTTCAGCAAAGCATTCCACTATTGCTCCTCCCACCCTGACTCCATCACTTTTTCTCAGCTTCTCCGTCTGCATCTCATCTTTTCTCAAGATGAGGCTTTCTGTTTCAGGAGTGCTAAATGACTTTTCAGGAAACATGGCTCCCCTTAACCCTCATAAGCCCCGCCCCCCATCCATCAGTCTGTTCCTCCAGCTGTTTATTTTTTGCTCCAGCTTCCAGCAGCCTTACGTCTCACTATAACAAACCATTTTACCCTCTGCTTCAGTACACCCTCCTCATGAGCTTCTTACCACACTACACATCACCCTCTCAGTCTTATCTTTTCATTCCTTTCTTCCTCATGAATATGAACGTTTTTGTTACGCCAGAGCAAACTCTAAGATCAAAACAGCCAAATGTGTTTCTACGTTCACTGGAAACTCTGAACGAAAGGATTTTCTTCAGCACACCAATGAAACAGTTTACCAAGAATCCATTAAATAATTAGTTTTCTTTTCTGAAATCAGTGGATACCAATGACCAACATTCAACAACAATTTGTATACAGCACCTTTAAGAAGTCAATAACATCCCATGTTGCATTGTCAAACAAAATTAGATACGAGCCACAGAAGAGAATGTTATGCCAGAGCAATAAATTTGCTATAGAGAGAAGTTTAAGGAGCAGAGGCAGGGAGTAAATCCTTTAACATGGGGCTGATGATATAGGACAATAAAGGAGCAAGGAATGAAGCGAGAATTAGTAAAATTATGGGTTTTAGGGCTGAAAAAAACAAAGGCTATAGGGGTATTTGAAACGACTTGTGTACAAATAACCACATGGAGCACCCTTAACAATGCAGAATTCGAGTGTTTGAGTGCTTTTTGGGGCTTTCCCCATCATACTCCACCGAAAGATCCCCAGTGGACCTCAATGGAGGAAACATTCTGAGAGATTCAGCTGCATTACTATGTCTCAAGGTTGTTTTAAACTGTTTTAGACTTTAAAGTATTTTAGTTCTTGTTAAATGGCAATATTTTTTAGAACAGTTTGTGAATACCAGGAATATTCACTGCACTTTGAAAGTTTTGGCAGAAAACTAAGCCAGAGTGTGACTTAACTGTGCAAGTTATTGTCATTTTTCCAGGTGTGGGGCTTGTTCTGATCATCACCCTATTCTCCACCCACCATCAAGTCAAGTCAAGTCAAATTTATTTGTCACATACACATACTCGATGTGCAGTGAAATGAAAGTGGCAATGCCTGCGGGTTGTGCACAAAAAGAATTACAGTTACAGCATATAAATAAAGTTAATAAGTTACTAAACATAGCACAAAAAGTGTCGACAAAAATTTAGTCTCTGGGGTTATCAAAGTTGACAGTCCTGATGGCCTGTGGGAAGAAGCTCCGTCTCATCCTCTCCGTTTTCACAGCGTGACAGCGGAGGCGTTTGCCTGACCGTAGCATCTGGAACAGTCCGTTACTGGGGTGGCAGGGGTCCCTCATGATCTTGCTTGCTCTGGATCTGCACCTCCTGATGTATAGGTCCTGCAGGGGGACGAGTGTAGTTCCCATGGTGCGTTCTGCCGAACGCACTACTCTCTGCAGGGCCATCCTGTCCTGGGCAGAGCTGTTCCCAAACCAGACTGTAATGTTGCCGGACAGGATGCTCTCTACAGCCCCAGAGTAGAAGCAATGAAGGATCTTCAGCGACACTCTGAATTTCCTCAGTTGTCTAAAGTGGTAAAGGCGCTGCTTAGCCTTACCCACCAGTGCGGCAATGTGCGTTGCCCACGTCAGATCCTCTGCGATGCGGACTCCCAAGTATTTGAAACTGCTCACCCTATCCACAATAGACCCATTTATCTCCAGTGGCGTGTACGTCCTTGGATGTTTAGCCCTTCTGAAGTCCACAATCAGCTCCTTTGTTTTAGTGACATTCAAGAGGAGGCTATTGTCCTGACACCAGAGTGCCAGATCAGCCACCTCCTCCCGGTAGGCCTTCTCATCGTTGTTGGAGATCCGGCCCACCACCACAGTGTCATCAGCAAACTTGATGATGGAGTTTGAGCTGAACCTGGCCCTACAGTCATGTGTGTACAGGGAGTACAGTAGGGGGCTAAGGACGCAGCCCTGGGGGGATCCTATGTTCAGCTGGGATTTTAAAATGGAAGAGCAAAAAACTGCTTGTTCTGGAGATCTGAAGTACAAAAAAATGTTACAAAGCATCCATGGAGAGAAAAACAGAGTCAACATTTCAATGAGTTACCAGCCACTCACTGCTCCAAATAATGGTTTGGGAGCTAGTGGTTTTCAGTCAATTGGTTTCAGGATGACTCCACGGGGCACTTCTTATCTTCTTATCTTCTTATTGTTGCAATGAATTTTGGCTGCTCACCTCTGACTGTAAATTTAGGACCCTTGGGCAAAATGACGAGAGATAGGGAAGAGTGAGATCACAGGGAGACCTGAAAACAATGCTCGGTGAGGAGCCAGTGTAACTCGTCAAAAGCATAGGCGAAAAGTAACTTGGACTTGGTACATTGGCAGGGTTTGATAACCTCAAGTTTGTGCTAAGTAGGATGAGGGAAGCCAGTCAGGAACACATTAAACAGGCGTCAATGAGAATGAGAATTT
>NW_027601919.1:0-62178 GCF_053455715.1 Rhinoraja longicauda | reverse complement strand
CGTCTGCCATTTCCTTGTTTCCTTAAATAAATTCGCCCTGCTTCTGTCTTCAAGGGACCACATTTATCTTACCATTTTTTAAACTCTTGACATACTAAATAAGCTTTTACTATACACATTTATGTTCTTGGATATTAGGTTACCGCTAAACTGTAGCCTTGAAATCAGAGGAATTAAACATCAGCAGGTGTCCACATTGCTCAAAGATGCAAAAAACATAACATAATTGCCTGTCATATACATTGGTCATTTTTATAATAGTCCTTGATCATTGAAGTGTTTATTTCAGTGTCTACGAGTGCCAGGTTTGCACTGCACGACGGGAGATTTTCTCGCTTGAACTACTTGATAAATAAGCACACAAATAAAGTCTGCGTGTGTGGCAGCTTTCTCTGTGCCGCTGTGTAGACAGCCCAGACGGATGAGTTGGTCATTTACTCTCAGAACGACCTTGTTGTCTGGCCTGAGGGTTTGAATTCACATCTACCTGTCGACTGGTCTGAAGTAGTTCACTACAAACTAAACTGCAGGTTGAACAGACCCACAGGTAGTGTTCACCGCCTGGAATTAATATTCCCACCTGGGCGAAGGGAAGAGCACAGTTACTCAACTCCCCCTTTCTCAGATCTGAAGATACGTTTTAATTGTCAGCGTTGTGTATTATTCTTTCAAATGTATGCCGGAGAGAGTTCATTACCATTTCTGTGTTTAATTAAGAAGAAAATAACAAGTTAATGCATCTTCAGCTGCCGAGTTTACCAGCGTGGATCGAGCAGCAAAATGGAGTTAGTTCTCATTAAAGTTTAGATTAATTATGGATATTGAACTTGAGTTGAACCTTTAGAATCGAACTTTGACTTAAAAAGAAGGGATTCTTTGAGAGGATCTGGGAAAATGGATCGTTTATTTGAGCCATGACACCAACTAGATAAATGCCGAGCTAGATATTGGAAGATTGTGTTATATAGAACTAGATGGTATGTTTGTGCGAATATTGAAATACCTCTAGATAACAATCGTTACTTTTTAATATTTTATTTAGTAAGTGTACCACACTGCCTTATGCATATGCATTTATTTATTTATCTATCACCTTTATTTATTTATTCATTTTTGATATTTTTCTTATTTTATTTTATTTATGTCGATGATGTACTGTTTTGTATATATCTCTGTGAAAAATCAATAAAATCTGATTGAAAAAAAGAAAAGGATCCTTTATTTTACATCGTATCAAATGTAAAACATCGGGGTCAGATTTAATGTGATCATGTCACTGCTTATCCACACCCATCACTGACCACACTGATAATGTCACTGCTTATCCAGACCCATCACTGACCACACTGATAATGTCACTGCTTATCCAGACCCCATCACTGACCACACTGATAATGTCACTGCTTATCCAGACTCATCACTGACCACACTGATAATGTCACTGCTTATCCAGACTCATCACTGACCACACTGATAATGTCACTGCTTATCCAGACCCATCACTGACCCACACTGATAATGTCACTGCTTATCCAGACCCATCACTGACCACACTGATAATGTCACTGCTTATCCAGAGTCATCACTGACCACACTGATAATGTCACTGCTTATCCAGAGAGAGAGAGAGAGAGAGTGAGGATTGTGGAGAGGGAAGAGGAAGGAGTGTGGAGAGTAAAGGAGGTGAGTGGGGAGAGAGGAAGGTGTGTGGGGAGAGAAAGGGGAGGAGTGGAGTGAAAGGAGGAGGAGTGTGGGAAAGGAGGGATGGGAAGAGAGGGGATGTGGGGAGAGGAATTGAATACTGTGGGAAGAGAGAGAAGGTAGGATGAATGTGGAGAGCGAGGGGGAGTGTGGTGGGAGAGAGGGGGAGTGGGGTTAAATGACGGGGAGGAGTGTGGGGAAATAGGTTGTTTTAGTGGACAGGGGAGGGAGGAAGTGTGAGAGAGAGGGGAGGAAGGATGGTATGGAAAGAGTGGAGGGATGGGGACAGAGAGGAGGGGAGAGAGAGGGATACGAGTGACGGGAGGGTGGTGGAGTATTGGAGAGATAGAGGGGGGTGTGGGGAGAGAGGGGGAGGAGTGTGGGCAGAGAGGGGGTTGTGCGTGGGGGAGAGTGAGATGGGGAGGAATGCTGGGGAGAGAGAGAGGGGGGAGGAGTGTGGGGAGACAGAGGGGGAGGAGTAGTGAGGGTGTGGGGGAGAAAGACGGAGTGTGGGGATGGAGAGTGAGAGGAGAGTGGGGGAGAGAGGAAGTGCGGAGAGAGAGGGGGAGCAGTGTGGGGGAGAGAGATTAGAGGAGTGTGGCAGGACAGAGAGGAGTGTGGGGAGATAGTGGGGAGGAGTGTGGAGAGAGGGGAGGAGGTGGGAAGTCAGAAGGGTCGGAAAATTGGTGAGCAAGAGGGGGATTAGTATGTGGGGAGAGTGAATGGGCGGAGGGGGAGGGAGAGAAGGCAGAGAGAGTGAGGAGTGTTGGGGGGAGACGCATTATGTGTTACTCTATCACTTGTATGCCGGAGAAAGTTATTTACTCATTTTAACCACTGCCTATTAAAATGAAAATAACAAATAAATATGTCTGCACCTGCCAACGTGGATAGAACAGGAAGATGCAGTGAGAGCTCATTGGAGATTAGATTAATTACTGATAATGTCACTGCTTAACCAGACCTATCACTGACCACACTGATAATGTCACTGCTTATCCAGACCCATCACTGACCACACTGATAATGTCACTGCTTATCCAGACCCATCACTGACCACACTGATAATGTCACTGCTTATCCAGACCCATCACTGACCACACTGATAATGTCACTGCTTATCCAGACCCATCACTGACCACACTGATAATGTCACTGTTTATCCAGACCCATCACTGACCACACTGATAATGTCACTGCTTATCCAGACCCATCACTGACCACACTGATAATGTCGCTACTTATCCAGACCCATCACTAACCACTGATAATGTCACTGCTTATCCAGACCCATCACTGACCACACTGATAATGTCACTGCATATCCAGACCCATCACTGACCACACTGATAATGTCACTGCTTATCCAGACCCATCACTGACCACACTGATAATGTCACTGCTTATCCAGACCCATCATTGACCACACTGACGTCACACACAGGTATGTTCTTTGTATCATCCATTCCAAGGACATCTCACATACTGTAACAACCAGCTACCCAGTTCCATCGCACGCTGCTCAAATATATTTTCACCACCTTTGACAACATTTGCCCCGTACTGATTGGTACGGACACCTCTGAACTCACTGATGGTTTCACTTCCCGTCTGCGTCTGATTCTGAACACACTTACAATACAAATGATCACCCAAATACAGAAAAATCAAGACATAACTGCTCTTCCAAGTTCCAGTGCTCTCCTCAGTTGTACTTCAAATATCTGCAAGGCCTTTTTGTGTAGAGACAGTGCGGAACAGATTCAACAGGATGTTATCTGGAATGGACAGCGTTAGTTTGAAGACATAATCAATTGGCTGGGCTTGGTCTTCTTGGAGCGCAGGAGGATGAGGGGTAATCCCATAGACGTGTTTTAGATCGTGAAAGGAATAGATCGGGTAGATGCTCAGCTTCTCCTGCACTGAGTAGGAGAATCGAGGTCCAGAGGACATACGTTTAAGTTGAAGGGAAAATGATTGAATAGGAATCTGAGGGGTAACCTTTTCACACAATGGGTGGTGGATGTATGGAACAGACTGCCTGAGGAGGTATTTGAGGCAGGGGCTATCCCAATATTTGTGAAACAGTTAGACAGGTTGGGTACATGAATAGGACAGGTTTGGTGGGATATGGACCAAATGCAGACATGTGGAACTAATGTAGATGGGGCCTGTTGGCTGGTGTGGGCAAGTTGGGCCGAAGTGCCTGATTCCACACCATATCACTCTATGACTCTATGAGTACAGGGCTGAACTACCTCCTCTGGCAGTTCGTTCCACACCCCCCCCCCCCCCACCCTTTGTGTGAAAAATACCTCTCAGGTTCCGATTAAACCCCCCCCCCCTCATCTTAAACCTAGCCCCCCTGGTTCTTGATTCCCCTTCTCTGTGCACCTACCAGATCTATTCCTCTCATTATATTGTCCAGCTGTAGAAGATCATCCCTCATCCTCCTGCAGCAAGGGATATAGTACTAGCCTATATGCATCAAGGGATATAGCACTAGCCTATATGCACCAAGGGATATAGTACTAGCCTATATGCATCAAGGGATATAGCACTAGCCTATATGCACCAAGGGATATAGTACTAGCCTATATGCACCAAGGGATATAGTACTAGCCTATATGCACCAAGGGATATAGTACTAGCCTATATGCACCAAGGGATATAGTACTAGCCTATATGCACCAAGGGATATAGTACTAGCATATATGCACCAAGGGATATAGTACCAGGCTGCTAAACCTGTCCCTCTAGATCAGGCCCACTGTTCCTGGTAACATCCTCGTAAATCTCCTCTATCACCTTTCCAGATTGACACCATCTTTCCTGTATCATGGTGCCCACAACAGAACACAATATTCCAAATGCGGCCTCACCAACGTCTTACACAACGGCAACATAACCTCCGTATATCTATACACAATGCTATGACCGAAGACGGCCAATGTTACAAAAGTCTTTTTGACCACACTATCAACCCGTGACGCTACATTCAATACACGATGTACCTGTCGTCCTAGATCGCTCTGCTCTACAGTTCATTCACCTTTCTGCCTCGGTTCCAGGTCAGCGGTACTGACACTTCTGAACTCACTGATGGTTTCACTTCCCATGTGCGTCTGATTTTGAATACATTTGCACTACAGGTGAACGTCCAAATAAAGAATAATCAAGACTTAACTGCTCCTCCAAGTGCAGCGCTCTCCTCAGTCGTACTTCGAATATCTGCGAGGCCCTTTTGTGTAGTTCTGGTCACCATATTACACAAATGATGTCCTATTGCCAGAGGCAGTGGTGAACAGATTCACCAGGATGTTATCTGGAATGGACAGCGTTAGTTTGAGGACAGATTTGATCAGGTGGGATTGATCTCATTGGAGCAATAATGCAGAGGGACGACCTTACTGAGGCATGTAAAATTATGTCAACTACAGCAGGGTTGAGTAGATGGTCACAGTTATTTCCCAGGCTGGGAGAATCTAAACCTAGAGAACGTACGTTTAATTGAAAGGGGAGAGATTTAAGGGAATTCTGACTTCAACGATGGAACAATATTTTCTTTTGAGGCGGTGGGGACAGATACCATCACAGCAAATAAACAGCATTTGGACAGCCATTTGTTTCGGATGGAAATGGACGGATATGGGACAAATACAGGTGAATGAGATTACCGTAGATAGGCATCTCGGTCTGCAGTCGGGCCGAAGGGCCTGTTTCCCTGCTGTTCCCATGACTGGAATCAGCAGTTCTGTAATTTCTAATGTGCTCTGTCATCGGTCTCCCCAGTTGTAGCCACATAGCAGACACATCACTGACTGCACAACAGTGGCGATACTGTATTGGGTGGTGGTGTCACCAACAACGGAGGCACATTGTTCATCACCCTCACAAGTGTCCAACAGGTGTTTCACTCTCCTCAAACTAAACTCTAGCCTGGACATCCGAGGAATTAAACGTAAATAGGTGTCGAAAGTTCTCACACCTGCAGTTTAAACAACAAAATGATATAACTGCCTGTCATATACGTTGGTCATTTTAATATGTCTCTGATCATTGAAGTGTTTCTTTCAGTTTCTCTGTGTGTCAGTTATACACAGCAGGAAGCGAGAAACGCTCTCTTGAATTAGTTCATATATAGGCACAGAAATACAGACTGAGTGCGTGTGAGAGCTCTCTTAAATTCACTGGAATTTAGGATGAGAGGGGATCTTGTCGAAACATGTAGAATTCTGAAGAAGGGTCTCCACCCATTCCTTCTCCCAAGAGATGCTGCCTGTCCCGCTGAGTTACTCCAGCTTTTTGTGTCTATCTTCTATTTAAACCAGCATCTGCAGTTCCTTCTTACACATATACATATCTTAAGGGATTGGACAGGCTAGATACAGGAAAAATATTCCCGATGTTGTGGGAGTCCAGAAAAGGGATCACAGTTTACGAATAAGGGGTAGCTCAATTATTACTGAGATGAGGAAAAACTGATCTGTCGTCGGCCTCGCCAGTTGAGATGAATTGTGAATCTGTGGAAATCTCTGCCACAGAAGGCAGTGGAGGTCAATTCACATGAGGTTTTCATGGGAGAGTCAGATATAGCTCTTAGGGCTAACGGAATAAAGTTGCACGGGGAGAAATCAGGAACGGGGTACTGATTTAGGATGGTCGGCCATGATCATGTTGAATGGCGGTGCGGGCTCAAAAGGACAAATGGCCTACTCCTGCAAGTATTTTCTTTGTTTCTATGTTTCGAAACCACTGTGGACAGCATGGACGGGTGAGTTGGTCATTAACGCTCAGAACGACTTTGCTGTCATGTCTGTGGGTTTGAATTAGCATCAACCTGTCAACTGGTCTGAAGTAGTTCAATAAAAAAATAAACTGCAGATTGAACAGAACCTCGCCTTGTGTTCACCGGCTGGAACTAATAGTCCCCACTGGATGAATGGCACAGCACAATTACTCACCATCGCTGACCACACTGATCAGGTCACTGCTTATCCTGACCCATCACTGACCACGCTAATAATGACACTGCTTATCCAGACCCATCACTGACCACGTTGACAATGTCACTGCTTACCCAGGCCCATCACTGGCCACACTGATAATGTCACTGCTTACCCAGACCCATCACTGACCACGTTGACAATGTCACTGCTTATCCAGACACATCACTGGCCACACTGATAATGTCACTGCTTATCCAGACACATCACTGACGAAATCTCGTCCAAAAAAAATGTTTTTTGGATGACAAATAAAGATATCCTGAATCCTGAATCCTGAATTAACGTCACGCACAGGTATGTTCTTTGTATCATCCAATCCAAGAACATCTCACATACTGTAACAACCAGCTACCCAGTTCCATCGCACGCTGCTCAGATATATTTTCACCATTGACACCTTTGACAGCATTTGCCTCGTGCTGATTGGCACGGACACCTCTGAACTCGCTGATGGTTTCACTTCCCATCTGCGTCTGATTCTGAACACACTTGCACTACAAATGAACACCAAAATACAGAAAAATCAAGACTTAACTGTTCCTCCAAGTGCAGCGCTCTCCTCAGTCATACTTCAAATATCTGCGAGGCCATTTTGTGTAGTTCTGGTCACCATATTATAGAAACAATGTCGTGTTGCCAGAGACAGTGTGGAACAGATTCACCAGAATGTTATCTGGAATGGACAGCGTTAGTTTGAAGACAGAATCAATTGGGTGGGATTGGTCTCCTTGGAGCGCAGGAGGATGAGGGGTGATCTTATAGACATGCTTTAGATCATGAAAGGAATAGATCGGGTAGATGCTCAGCTTCTCCTGCCCTGATTAGGAGAATCGAGGTCTAGAGGACATACGTTTAAGGTGAAGGGGAAATGATTGAATAGGAATCTGAGGGGTAACATTTTCACACAGTGGGTGTTGGATGAATGGAGCAAACTGCCAGAGGAGGTATTTAAGGCAGGGACTATCCCAACATTCATGAAACAGTTAGACAGGTGCATGAATAGGACAGGTTTGGTGGGAAATGGACCAAATGCAGACAGGTGGGACTAGTGTAGATGTGGCATTTTGGCTGGAGTGGGCAAGTTGGGCCGAAGGGCCTGTTTCCACACCATATCACTCTATGACTCTATGGGTACAGGTTTGAACTACCTCCTCTGGCAGCTCGTTCCACACACCCACCATGCTTTATGTGAAAAATTACCCCTCAGATTCCACAGATTCACAATTCATCTCAACTGGGGAGGCCGACGACAGTTCAGTTTTTCCTCATCTCAGTAATAATTGAGCTACCCCTTATTCGTAAACTGTGATCCCTGTTCTGGACTCCCACAGCATCGGGAACATTTTTCCTCTATCTAGCCTGTCCAATCCCTTAAGAATTGTATATGTGTAAGAAGGAACTGCAGATGCTGGTTTAAACAGAACATAGACACAAAAAGCTGGAGTAACTCAGCGGGACAGGCAGCATCTCTTGGGAGAAGGAATGGGTGGAGACCCTTCTTCAGAATTCTATATGTTTCGTCAAGATCACCTCTCATCCTAAATTCCAGTTAATTCAAGAGAGCTCTCACACACACTCAGTCTGTATTTCTGTGCCTATTTATTAATTAATACGAGAGCGTTTCTCCCTTCCTGCTGTATATATTTGGCACACATAGAAACTGAAAGAAACACTTCAATGATCTGAGACATATTAAAACGACCAACGTATATGATAGGCAGTTATATCGTGTTGTTGTTTAAACTGCAGGTTTGAGAAAATTCGACACCTGTTGGCGTGTAATTCCTCGGATTTCTAGGCTAGAGTTTAGTTTGAGGAGAGTGAAGCACCTGTTGGACACTTGTGAGGGAGATGAACAATGTGCCTCCGTTGTTGGTGACACCACCACCCAATACAGTATCGCCACTGTTGTGCAGTCAGTGATGTGTCTGCTATGTGGCTACAACTGGGGAGGCCGATGACAGAGCACATTAGTGATTACAGAACCGCTGATTCCAGTCATGGGAACTGCAGGGAAACAGGCCCTTCGGCCCGACTCGTCCATTCGGACCGAGATGCATATCTACGGTAATCTCATTCACCTGTATTTGTCCCATATCCCTCCATTCCTATCCGAAACAACGGCTGTCTAAATGCTGTTTATTTGCTGTGATGGTATCTGTCCCCACCGCCTCAAATGAAAAGATTGTTGCATATTTGAAGTCAGAATTCCCTTAAACCTCTCCCCTTTCAAATAAACGTAAGTTCTCTGGGTTTAGAATCTCACAGCCTGGGAAATAACTGTGACCATCTACTCAACCCTGCTATAGTTGACATAATTTTACAAGCCTCAGTAAGGTCATCCCTCTGCATTCTTGCTCCAATGAGATAAATCCCACCCGATCAAATCTGTCCTCAAACTAACGCTGTCCATTCCAAATAACATCCTGATGAATCTGTTCCGCACTGCCTCTGGCAACGGGACATCATTTGTATAATATGGTGACCAGAACTACACAAAAGGGCCTCGCAGATATTTGAAGTACGACGTAGGAGAGCGCTGCACTTGGAGGAGCAGTTAAGTCTTGGTTATTCTTTGTTTGGATGTTCAGCTGTCGTGCAAGTGTGTTCACAATCAGACGCACATGGGAAGTGAAACCACCAGTGAGTTCTGAAGTGTCGGTACCGATGAACTGCAACCGAGGCCTATATCTCTTGACGCAGGAGGATGAGGGATGATCTTCTACAGATCAACAAAATAATGAGAGGAATAGATCTGGCAGACGCACAGAGAAGGGAAAGCAGGAACCATGGGGAGCAGGTTTAAGATGAGGGGGTGAAATTTAATCTGAACCTGAGGGGTATTTTTCACACAAAGGGTGGTGGGTGTGTGGTACGAGGTGCCAGAGGAGGTAGTTCAGCCCTGTACTCATAGTCATAGAGTGATATGGTGTGGAATCAGGCCCTTCAGCCCAACTTGCCCACACCAGCCATCAGGCCCCATCTACATTAGTTCCACCCGTCTGCATTTGGTCCATATCCCACCAAACCTGTCCTATTCATGTACCCAACCTGTCTAACTATTTCATAAATGTTGGGGTAGTCCCTGCCTCAAATTCCTCATCTGGCAGTTTGTTCCATACATCCACCACCTATTGTGTGAAAAAGTTACCCCTCAGATTCCTATTCAATGATTTTCCATTCAACTTAAACGTATGTCCTCTGGACCTCGATTCGCCTATTCAGGGCAGGAGAATCCGAGCATCCACTACATCTATTCCTTTCATGATCTAAAACATGTCTATAAGATCATCCTCATCCTCCTGCGCTCCAAGGAGACCAATCCCACCCAATTGATTCTGTCTTCAAACTAACGCTGTCCATTCCAGATAACATCCTGGTGAATCTGTTCCGCACTGTCTCTGGCAACAGGACATCATATCTGTAATATGGTGACCAGAACTACACAAAAGGGCCTCGCAGATATTTGAAGTACAACTGAGGAAAGCGCTGGAACTTGGAGGAACAGTTAAGTCTTGATTTTTCTGTTTATGGGTATTCATTTGTAGCGCAAATGCGTTCAGAATCATAAGCAGATGGGACGTGTAACCATCAGTGAGTTCAGAGGTGTCCGTACCAATCAGCACGAGGCAAATGTTGTCAATGTTGTCACTGGTGAAAATATATCTGAGCAGCGTGCGATGGAACTGGGTAGCTGGTTGTTACAGTATGTGAGATGTCCTTGGAATGGATGATACAAAGAACATACCTGTGTGTTACGTTAATGTGGTCAGTGATGGGTGTGGATAAGCAGTGACATTATCTGTGTGGTCAGTGATGGGTCTGGATAAGCAGTGACATTATCAGTGTGGTTAGTGATGGGTCTGGATAAGCAGTGACATTATCAGTGTGGTTAGTGACGGGTCTGGATAAGCAGTGACATTATCAGTGTGGTCAGTGATGGGTCTGGATAAGCAGTGACACTATCAGTAATTAATCTCATCTCTAATGAGCTCTCACTGCATCTTGCTGTTCTATCCACGTTGGCCGGTGCAGACGTTTTTATTTGTTATTTTCATTTTAATAGGCAGTGGTTAAAATGAATAAATATCTTTCTCCTGCATACATGTGAGTAACACATAATGCGTCTCCCCAACACTCCTCACTCTCTCTGCCTCTCTCCCTCCCCCTCCGTCCATTCTCTCTCTCCCATACCGATCCCCCGTCTCTCTCCCCAATTTTCTGACCGTCTGACTTCCCATCTCCTCCCCTCTCTCCACACTCCTCCCCACTCTCTCCCGACACTCCCCTCTGTCCTGCCACCTCCAATCTCTCTCCCCACACACCTCCCCATCTCTCTCCACACCCCCTCTCTCCCCACTCTCCTCTCATTCTCCACCCCACACTCTGTCTTTCTCCCCACACACTCACCACTCCTCTCATTCTGTGTCCCCACACTCCTCCCCCTCTGTCTCCCCCATTCCCCCTCTCTCTCCCCACATTCCCCCTCATTCCCCACACACCTCCACCTCTATCTGCTCACCTCTCTCCCCCGTTCGTCCATTCTCTGCCCCACTCCCCACTCCTCCACTCTCCCCCATCACTCCTCTTGTACCTCTTTCCCCTGTACCCCTCGCTCTCGCTACATTCCTCCCCTACCCTCGTTTCACTCTCCCCACTCCTCCCCTCCATCCTCACATTCCTCTAACTCGCTCTCCACACTATCCTTCCTCCCTCTCTTTCACACCCCTCCCACATTGTCTCCCCACTCCTCCCCCTCTCCCCACACTCCTCCCGTTCTCTTGCTACATTTTCCTATCTCCCCCACCCACCTCCTCTCCCTCTCCCACACTCCCCCCTGCATCCTTTCTCTCTCCACACAATCCCTCCTCCCGTTCTCTCACACTCCTCTCCCTCCGTATCCCCACTCCTCCCCTCCCTCTCCCCACAGTCCTCCCCTCTCAATTCCCACATTCCTCCTTTCTCTCCACAATCCCCCTCCTCCCCAACACTCCTTCCTCTCTCTCACCCCACACACCTTCCTCTCTCCCACACCCACCTCCTCTCCCTCTTCCCCACTCCACCCCCTCCATCCCCACATTCCTCCCACTCTCTCTCCACACAAACCTTCCTCCCTCTCTCTCACACTCCTCCCTCCCCTGTCCCCTAAAACCACCTTTCTCCCCACACTCCTCCCCATCATTCTCCCCACACTCCCCATCTCTCTCCACACTCCCCGCTCGCTCACCAAGGTCATCCTTCCTCCTCTCTCTCCCCAGCAGTAACATTATCAGTGTGGTCAGTGATGGGTCTGGCTAAGCAGTGGCATTATCAGTGTTGTCAATGAATGGTCTGGATAAGCAGTGACATTATCAGTGTGGTCAGTGATGGGTCAGGATAACCAGTGACATGATCTCATTAAATCTGACCCCGATGTTTTACATTTGATATGATGTAAAATAAAGCATCCTTTCTTTTTTAAATTCCTCTCCCCACACTCCCTTTCTTCCCACCCTCCATCCCCACAATCCTCCTCCTTTCTCTCCACTCCTCCCCTTTCTCTCCCCACACTATTAAATTCCTCTCCCCACACTCCCTTTCTTCCCACCCTCCATCCCCACAATCCTCCTCCTTTCTCTCCCCTCCTCCCCTTTCTCTCCCCACACAGCTCCCTTTCTCCCCACACTCATCTCCTCTTCCTCCCCACACTCTTCACTCTCTTTCTCTCTGGATAAGTAGTGACATTATCAGTGTGGTCAGCGATGGGTCTGGACAAGCAGTGACATTATCAGTGTGGTCAGTGATGGGTCTGGATAAGCAGTGGCATTATCAGTGTTGTCAATGAATGGTCTGGATAAGCAGTGACATTATCAGTGTGGTCAGTAATGGGTCTGGATAAGCAGTGACATTATCAGTGTGGTCAGTGATGGGTCTGGATAACCAGTGACATGATCTCATTAAATCTGACCCCGATGTTTTACATTTGATATGATGTAAAATAAAGCATCCTTTCTTTTTTTTCTCTTCAGTTTTTATTGATTTTTCACAGAGATATATACAAAACAGTACAACATCATGAACATAAATAAAATAAAATAAGAAAAACAACAAAAATAAATGAATAAATAAACAAAGGAGATAAATAAATAAATACATTTGAATAAGACAGTGTGGTACACTTACCAAATAAAATATGAAAAAGTAACAATGTTGGTTATCTAGAAATATTTCAATATTCGCACAAACATAACATCTAGTTCCATATAACACAATCTTCCAATATCTAGCTCGGCATTTATCTAGTTGGTGTCATGACTCAAATAAACGATCAATTTTTCCCAGATCCTCTCAAAGAATCCCTTCTTTTTAATTCAAATGTTCGACTCTAAAGGGTTAACTCAAGTTCAATATCCATAATTAATCTAAACTTTAATGAGCACGAACTCTATCTTGCTGCTCTATCCACGCTGGTAAACACGGCAGCTGAAGATGCATTAACTTGTTATTTTCATCTTAATTAACACAGGTTAGAAATGCTAATTAACTCTCTCCGGCATACACTTGAAATAATAACACAAAATGCAGAAAATTAAAATGCAGCTTCAGATTTGAGAAAGGGTGAGTTGGGTAAATGTTCTGTGCGTTTCGCCCAATGGGAAATATTAGTTCCAGCCGGTGAAGACGAGCTGTGGCTCTGTTCAATCTGCAGTTTATTTTGTAGTGAACTACTTTAGGCCAGTTGACAGGGAGAAGTCAATTCAAACCCACAGACCAGACAGTAAGGTCGGTCTGAGAGTAAATGACCAACTCATCTGTCTGGGCTGTCCACACAGCGGCACAGAGAAAGATGCCACACACGCAGACTTCATTTATGTGCTTATTTATCATGCAATTCAAGAGAGCATATCTCCCATCATGCAGTGTAAACCTGGCACACGTAGAAACTGAAATAAACACTTCAATGATCAGGGACTGTTATCAAAAATGACCAATATATATGACAGGCAAATCCCATGATTTCAAGGTTAGAGTTCTGTGGTAACAGAATATCCAAGGGCCATTTAAAAGCAGTATATTTGTTAGTGCTGTACCTGGCGCAACGTTTGGCCAAAGGCTGCCGTGTTTCATGGGGTGGGATGGTGCATTTTAGTTCATCTGAAGTATTCCCATTTACCGGCATATGAATCATCTCCCTCTAAACCATTCCCTTCATGTACCTGTCCAAATGACTTTGTGTTGATATTACTATGTTACCTATGATACCCTCCCCCTCCATGAGATCACTCCACTGCCTGCTGCGCTTCATGAAATAAAGTCCTCGCAGCCCAGCCTTTCCCTGTATCTCCGACCCTTGTTTTCTGGCAACGTGTTGTAAAATATTTTGAGGACTCTTTACAAATTAGTGGCATATTTCCTAAACATGCTGACGAAAAATTATACACGTTACTCCAAGTGCGTCCTCACCAACGTCTTGTCGAACTGAATATAATTTTCCAACTTCTAAATTTTATTCACTGATTGATGAAGACAGTGCTTCAAAAAACCTTCTCCACCACCCCACCTCCCTGTTTCGTCCCTTTTCTTTGAACTATGTAACATAGAAACTTGGAAACATAGAAAATAGGTGCAGGGGATGCCATTAGACCCTTCGAGCGAGCACCGCCATTCATGGTGATCATGGCTGATCATCCACAATCAGTAACCTGTGCCTGCCTTCTCCCCATATCGCTTGATTCCACCATCCCCTAGAGTTCTGTCTAACTCTCTTTCAAATTCATCCAGTGAATTGGCCTCCATTGCCTTTTGTGACAGAAAATTCCATAAATTCACAAGTCTCTGGGTGAAAAAGTTTCTTCTCACCTCAGTTTTAAATGGCCTCCCCTTTATTCTTAGACTTTGGCTCCTGGTACTAGACTCCCCCAACTTTGGAAATATTTTTCCTACATCTAGCTTGTCCAGTACTTTTATAATTTTATACGTCTCTATAAGATCCCCTCTCATCCTTCTAAACTCCAGTAAATACAAGCCCAGTCTTTCCAATCTTTCCTAATATGACAGTCCCGCCATCCCAGGGATTAACCTCGTGAACATCTGGCGCACTGCCTCAACGTCCTTCCTCAAATTATGAGACCAAAAAATACAACTGCAAAAGATCCTCTTTGCACCTTTATTCAAATCCTCTCGTAATGAAGGCCAACATGCCATTATCTTTCTTCCATGCCTGCTGTACCTGCACGCTTACTTTCAGTGACTGGTGTACAAGGACACCCAGGTCGTGTTGTACTTCCCCGTTACCTCATCTGACACCATTGAGATAGTAATCTGTCTCTTTGTTTATGCTGCCAAAGTGGATAACCTCACATTTATCTACATTATATTGCATCTGCCATGCATCTGCCCACTCACTCAACCTGGCGTAGTCACCCTGCAACCTCTTAACATCCTCTTTGCAGTTCACACTGTCACCCAGCATTGTGTCATCTGCAGACTTGCTGGAGTTACTTCTAATGTATGGATCCCTTTGCTCTACAACACTCCCTAGCTAACTACCATTCACGGTAACGATCATGCCCTGATTTTACTTCAAAAATTAAAATCTCACACTTATCTGGAAGAAACACCGTTTGCTATTTCTCAGCCCATTTTCCAATTTGAAAAGTTCCTGCTTTAATTCTTGCTAAACATTTTCAGTCTGTGATACCATCTACTTTAGTGTCAACTGCAAACTTAAAAATTAGTCTTTGTACAATTTCATGCAACTCATTGATATGGATGACAAACAACATTGAGCCCAGCACAGATCTAATCTGTCTTCTAACTATTCATTCCAGATAACATCCTGGTGAACTTGTTCCGCACTGTCTCTGGCAATAGGACATAATTTCCATGATATGGTGACCATAACTACACAAAAGGGCCTCGCAGATATTTGAAGCACAACTGAGGAGGCCGCTGCACGTGGAGGAGCAGTTAAGTCTTGATTTTTCTATAATTTCATGTTCAGCTGCAGTGCAGGTTTGTTCAGAATCAGACGCAGATTGGAAATGAAACCATCTGTGAATTCAGGGGTGTCAGTCCCGATGAGCTGGAACCGAGACAAAAAGATGCATTAACTGTAGAGCAGAGGGATCTAGCACGACAGGTACACAGTGCATTAAATGTAGCGTCATAGGTAAATAGTTTGGTCGAAAAGGCTTTAGGCACATTGGCCTTCATCAGCGAGAGCTTTGAGTTTTGAAGTTGGGAGGTCATGTTGCAATTGTTTAAGACGTTGGTGAGTCCATATTTAGATTATTGTGTTCAGTGTTGGGCACCGTAGTATCGGGAAAATGGTGTAAATCTGCAAAGGGCGTAGAGCAGATTTACGAGGATGTTGCCAGGACTGGAGGGCCTGGTCTGCAGCCACAGATTCAGCAGGCTAGTAATTTATTCTTTGATGCGCAGGATTAACTGGGGTGATCTTTTAGAGGTGAACAAAATAATGAAAGGAATACACCTGGCAGGCGCACAGAGAAGGGGAAGCAAGAACCATGGGACGGAGGTTTAAGATGAGGTGGGAACATTTCATCGGAACCTGAGGGGTAATTTATCACACAAAGTTTGGTGGGTGAATGGAACGAGTTGCCAGAGGAGGTTTTTCAGGCCGGTGCTCATAGAGTCATGGAGTGATACGTTGTGGAAACAGGCCCTTCGGCCCAACTTGCCCACACCGTCCAACATGTCCCTGCTCCCACCTGCCTCCGTTTCATCCATATCCCTCCAAACCCGTCCTATTCGTGTACCTGTCTAACAATTTCTTAAATGTTGGGATTGTCCCTGCCTCAACTACCTCTTCTGGCAGCTTGTTCCATGCATCCACCACCCTTTGTGTGAAAGAGTTATCCCACCGATTCCAATGACAGCTTTTCCTATTCATGTTAAAAGTATGTCCTCTGGAGCTCGATTCTCGTACTCAGGGCAAGAGAATCTGTGCATTTATCCGATCAATTACTCTCATGATCAAATACACCTAAATAAGATCACCCCTCTTCCTCTTGTGCTCCAATGGATAGTCCGAGCCTACTCAACCTCTTCCTACAGGTCAGACACTGGCACTATCCTCGTAAAATGTACCTGGAACGTTTCCAGTTTGGCAACGTCTTTCCTATAACACGGTACCCAGAACAGAACATAATACTCCAAATGCAGCCTCACGAAGGTCTTATATTACTGCAACATGACCTCCCAACATCCATACTCCATACTCTGGCTGATAAAGGCCAATGTGCCAAAAGCCTTTTTGTCAACACCAGATCGACCTGTGCTTCCGTCTTCAAGGAACTGTGCACCTGCACTCCTAGATCCCTCTGCCCTACAACACTACCCAGAACCCTACCATTCACTGTGTCGGTCCTGCCCAGGTTAGATTTCTCAAAATGCAATACCTCACTTTGCAATACCATACTTTGATTTGACTATAGGAGTAAAGAGGTCCTTCTGCATTTGTATAGGGCAATGGTGCGACTACATCTGGAATATTGTGTGCAGTTTTGGTCTCCTAATTTGAGGAAGGACATCCTTGCGATTGAGGCAGTGCATCATTGAATCACGAGGTTAATCCCCGGGATGGCGGGACTGTCAAATGAGGAAAGATTGGAAAGACTGGGCTTGTATTCACTGGAATTCAGATGTATGAGATGGAATCTTATAGAAATGGATAAAATTATAAAAGGACTGGAGAAGCTAGATGCAGGAAAAAAATTCCCGATGTTGGGGGAGTCCAGAACAAGGGGGGCACAGTCTAAGATTAAAGGGGAGGCCATTTCAAACTGAGGTGAAAAAAAACTTTTTCACCCAGAGAGTTGTGAATTTGTGGAATTCTCTGCCTACGAAGGCAGTAGAGGCCAACACACTGGATGAATTTACAAGAGAGTTAGCTGGAGTTCTAGGGCCAAGCGGAATCAATGGATATGGGGAGAAGGCAGGCACAGGTTACTGATTGTGGATGCTTTGCCATGATCACAATGCACGGCGGTGCTGGCTAGAAGGGCCAAATGGCTTCCTCCTGCACCTATTTTCTATGTTTCTATGCTTCTCATATTTATCTGCATTAATTCAGTACACGTGACTAATCGATGCGTGATCTCATCCAAATCTTTGATATAGATGACAAACAGTAACGGGCCCAGCAGCGAACCCTGACGCATGCCACTAGTCACTAGCGTCCAGTCTGAGAAGCAACCTTCCACTATCACCTTCTGCTTCCTTCCATGAAGTCAATTTGCTATCCATTCAGCTATCTCTCCTTGCGTCTCATGCGATCTAACCTTCAAGAGCAAGCTACCACGAGGAACCTTCTCGAATACAATGCTGAAGTCCATGTATTTAATATCTACAGATCTGCCCTGATCGACCTTTTTTGCTCACTTCTTAGAAAAGCTGACTATAAAAGGTACTATCAGGTACAGAGATACTAAAGCTACTCATTATAAAATGTATTATATTAAGGTGCTAACACAAAAATACTCTCTCAAACTTGAAGGACCATTTAGACAGGCATCGATTAGCCATTGATAGGAATATGTGCCGATCGAAGGCAGGTGGGACTAGTGTGGATGAGACATGTTGGCCAGTGTGGGCAGTCTGGGCCGAAGCCTCTAAGATTCTCTGACTCCATGTCTCTATAACTGGAGGGTGTGTGCACAAATAGGGCAGTAAGACATTCATCACTTGTCCATAGATCTCTGTCCTGGGATCGGAGAACAGATTCACTTCGAAACATAGAAACATAGAAAATAGGTGCAGGAGGAGGCCATTAGGCCCTTCGAGCCAGCACCGCCATTCTTTGTTACCATGGCTGATCATCCACTTCAAGCCAAATCATGTTAATCACACTTGTTTTTTAACATTAACAGTCAGAGTTTCTGTTCAATGGTTAGCTGTGGGTCAGTAATCTGCATATTTGTTCAATCATCTACCGTGGCTCAGCACGAGGCCAATGTTGCCAATGATTTCACTGGTGAAAATATATCTGAGCATTGTGCGACGGAACTGGGAACTGGTTGTTATGTGAGATGTCCTTGGAATGGATGATTCAAAGAAATTACCTGTGTGTGACGTCAGTGCAGTCAGTAATGGGTCTGGATAAGCAGTGACATTATCAGTGTGGTCAGTGATGGGTCTGGATAAGCAGTGACATTATCAGTGTGGTCAGTGATGGCTATGGATAAACAGTGACATTATCAGTGTGGTCAGTGATGGGTCTGGATAAACAGTGACATTATCAGGGGGGTCAGTGATGGGTCTGGATAAACAGTGACATTATCAGTGTGGTCAGTGATGGCTATGGATAAGCAGTGTCATTATCAGTGTGGTCAGTGATGGGTCTGGATAAGCAGTGACATTATCAGTGTGGTCAGTGATGGGTCTGGATAAGCAGTGACATTATCAGTGTGGTCAGTGATGGGTCTGGATAAGCAGTGTCATTATCAGTGTGGTCAGTGATGGGTCTGGATAAGCAGTGACATTATCAGTGTGGTCAGTGGTGGGTCGGGATAAGCAGTGACATTATCACTGATCTTATAATCTTATAGAAACATAAAATTCTTAAGGGATTGGACAGGCTGTATGAGAAAATATGTTCCCGATGTTGGGGGAGTCCGGGGGTCACAGTTTTAGAATAAGAGGTTTACTATTTAGGACTGATGTGAGGATAAACTTTTCACCCAGGGAGTTGTGAATCTGTGGAATTCTCTGCCACAGAAGGCAGCGGAGGCCAATTTACTGGATGCTTTCAAGCAAAAGTTAGATATAGCACTTCGGGTCACGGAAACAAAGGATATGGGGAGAAAGCAGGAACGGGTTACTGATTTAGGATGATCAGCCATGATCATGTTGAATGGTGGTGCAGGCTCGAGGGCCGAATGTCCCACTCCTGCAATTGTTTTCTATTTTTCTATGTTTCTCTGTCTAAGCATCAGGTTGTGATACTTCCATTTCATCTTAACTCCTGTGTTTTATATTTTATACCAAAGTGGATAACAAACATATGATTTGCATTATTGCAGATGTTTGACTGTAAATGGTTAACGTACGTTCAGTATCTGTAATTAATCTCATCTGCAATGAGCACTAACTCCATCTTGCTGCTCTATCCACGCTGGTAAACACGGCAGGTGAAGATGCATTCATTTGCGATTTTCATCTTAATTAACAATGGTTATAAATACTAATTGCCTCTCTCCGGCACACAATTTAAAGAATAACACATAATGCTGAAAATTAAAATGCAGCTTCCGATCTGAGATAGGGAGAGTTGAGCAATTGTGCTGTGCCATTCACCCAGTGGGGAATATTAGTTCCAGCCGGTGAACACAAGGCAAGGTTCTGTTCAATCTGCAGTTTATTTTTTATTGAACTACTTCAGACCAGTTGACAGGTTGATGCTAATTCAAACCTACAGACCTGACAACAAAGTCGGTCTGAGAGTTAATGACCAACTCACCCGTCTGGGCTGTCCACAATGGTTCAGAAACATAGAAACATAGAAAATAGTTGCAGGAATTTGCCATTTGGCCTTTTGAGCCAGGACCGCCATTCAATATGATCAAGGCCGACCATCCTAAATCAGTACCCCGTTCCTGCTTTCTCCCCATGCAGCTTTAATCCGTTAGCAGTGAGAGCCATATCTGACTCTCTCTTGAAAACCTCCTGTGAATTGGCCTCCACTGACTTCTGTGGCAGAGAATTCCACAGATTCACAATTCATCTCAACTGGGGAGGTCGACGACAGATTAGTTTTTCCTCATCTCAGTAGTAATTGAGCTACCCCTTATTCGTAAACTATGATCCCTTTTCTGGACTCCCACAACATCGGGAACATTTTTCCTGTATCTAGCCTGTCCAATCCCTTAAGATATGTATATGTGTAAGAAGGAACTGTAGATGCTGGTTTCAACAGATAGACACAAAAAGCTGGAGTAACTCAGCGGGACAGGCAGCATCTCTTGGGAGAAGGAATAGGTGGAGACCCTTCTTCAGAATTCTGTATGTTTCGACAAGATCCTCTCTCATCCTAAATCCCAGTGAAGTTAAGAGAGCTCTCACGCACACTCAGTCTGTATTTCTGTGCCTATTTATTAATTAATTCAAGAGAGCATTTCGCCCTTCCTGTTGTGTATATCTGGTACACATAGAAACTGAAAGAAACACTTCAATGATCCGAGACATATTAAAACGACCAACGTATATGATAGGCAGTTATATCATTTTGTTGTTTAAACTGCAGGTGTGAGAACATTCGACACCTATTGGCGTTTAATTCCTCGGATTTCTAGGCTAGAGTTTAGTTTAAGGAGAGTGAAGCACCTGTTGGACACTTGCGAGGGAGATGAACAATGTGCCTCCGTTGTTGGTGACACCACCACCCAATACAGTATCGCCACTGTTGTGCAGTCAGTGATGTGTCTGCAATGTGGCTACAACTGGGGAGGCCGATGACAGAGCACATTAGTGATTACAGAACCGCTGATTCCAGTCATGTGAACAACAGGGAAACAGGCCCTTCAGCCCAGCGGTCCATGCGGACCGAGATACCTATCTACGGTAATCTCATTCACCTGTATTTGTCCCATATCTGTCCATTCCTATCCGAAACAAACGCCTGTCCAAATGCTGTTTATTTGCTGAGATGGTATCTGTCCCCACCGCCTCAAATGAAAAGATTGCACCATCTTTGAAGTCAGAATTCCCTTAAATCTCTCCCCTTTCGATTAAACGTAACTTCTCTGGGTTCAGATTCTCCCAGCCTGGGAAATAACTGCGACCATCTACTCAACCCTGCTGTAGTTGACATAATTTTACAAGCCTCAGTAAGGTCGTCCATGTACATTCTTGCTCCAATAAGATCAATCCCACCTGATCAAATCTGTCCTCAAACTAACGCTGTCCATTCCAGATAACATCCTGGTGAATCTGTTCCGCACTGCCTCTGGCAATAGGACATCATTGGTGTAATATGGTGACCAGAACTACACAAAAGGGCTTCGCAGATATTTGAAGTATGACTGAGGAGAGCGCTGCACTTGGAGGAGCAGTTAAGTCTTGATTATTCTTTATTTGGATGTTCAGCTGTAGTGCAAGTATATTCACAATCAGACGCACATGGGAAGTGAAACTATCAGTGAGTTCAGAAGTGTCAGTACCGTTGACCTGGAAACGAGGCAGAAATGTGAATTAACTGTAGAACAAAGGGATATAGGACGACAGGTACATAGTGTGTTGAAATAGGTCCATGGTGTCACAGGTTGATAGTGTGGTCAAAAAGTATTTTGTTACATTGGCCGTCTTTTGTCAGAGCATTGTGTATAGAGGTTATGTTGCGGTTGTGTAAGACGTTGGTGAGGCTGCATTTGGAGTATTGTGTTCAGTTTTGGGCACCATGATACAGGAAAGATGGTGTCAATCTGGAAAGGTGATGGAGGAGATTTACGAGGATGTTGCCAAAACCCGTGGTGGGTGTGTGGAACGAACTTTCAAAGGAGGTAGTTCAGCCCTGTACTCATATAGTCATAGATAGATATGGTGTGGAATCAGGCCCTTCGGCCCAACTTGCCCACGTCAGCCAACAGGCCCCATCTACGCTAGTTCCACCTGTCTGCATTGGTCCATATCCCACCAAATCTGTCCTATTCATGTACCCAACCTGTCTAACTATTTCATAAACGTTGGGATAGGCCCCGCCTCAAATTCCTCATCTGGCAGTTTGTTCCATACATCCACCACCCATTGTGTGAAAACGTTACCCCTCAGATTCCTATTCAATCATTTCCCCTTCACCTTAAACGTATGTCCTCTGGACCTCGATTCTCCTACTAAGGGCAGGAGAACCTGAGCATCGCCCGATCTATTCCTTTCATGATCTAAAACACGTCTCCGAGATCACCCCTCATCCATGGAGACCAATCGCACACAATTGATTCTGTCTACAAACTAATGCTGTCCATTCCAGATAACATCCTGGTGAATTTGTTCCGCACTGTCTCTGGCAACACTCCCTCTCTTTCACACTCCTTCTCTCCGTAGGTTAATTCCCTGAATGGCGGGATTGTCGTATATTGAAAGGCTGGAGCAATTAGGCTTATATGCACTGGAATTTAGAAGGATGAGGGGGGATCTTATTGAAACATAAGATAATTAGGGGATTGGACACATTAGAGGCAGGAAACATGTTCCCAATGTTGGGGGAGTCCAGAACAAGGGGCCACAGTTTAAGAATAAGGGGTAGGCCATTTAGAACGGAGATGAGGAAGAACTTTTTCAGTCAGAGAGTGGTGAAGGTGTGGAATTCTCTGCCTCAGAAGGCAGTGGAGGCCAGTTCGTTGGATGCTTTCAAGAGAGAGCTGGATAGAGCTCTTAAGGATGGCGGAGTGAGGGGGTATGGGGAGAAAGCAGGAACGGGGTACTGATTGAGAGTGATCAGCCATGATCGCATTGAATGGCGGTGCTGGCTCGAAGGGCTGAATGGCCTCCTCCTCCTGCACCTATTGTCTATTGTCTATTGTCTATTGCCCACTCCCCCCTCTCCCCACAGTCCTCCCCTCTCAATTCCCACATTCCTCATTTCTCTCCACAATCCCCATCCTCCCTCAACACTCCTCCCTCTCTCTCTCACCACACACCTTCCTCTCTCTCACACCCATCTCCTCTCCCTCTCCCCCACTCTCCCCCACTCCCCCCTCCATCCCCACATTCATCCCACTCCCCACACAATCCTTCCACCCTCTCTCTCACACTCCTCCCTCCCCATCCCCTAAAACCCCCTCTCTCCCCACAGTCCTCCCCGTCATTCTCCCCACAATCCCCCTCTCTCTCCTCACACTCCTCTCTCGCTCCCCACATTCATCCTGCCTACTCAATCTCCCCACTCCCTCTCTCTCCCCGCACTATTCAATTCCTCTCCCCAAACCCCCTCCCTTCCCACCCTCCATCCCCTCCCTCCACTCCTCCCATTTCTCTCCCCACACACCTCCCTCTCTCTCCACGTTCCTCCCCTCTTCCTCCCCACACTCTTCACTCTCTTTCTCTCTGGATAAGCAGTGGCATTATCAGTGTGGTCAGTGATGGGTCTGGATAAGCAGTGACATTATCAGTGTGGTCAGTGATGGGTCTGGATAAGCAGTGACATTATCAGTGTGGTCAGTGATGGGTCTGGATAAGCAGTGACATGATCTCATTAAATCTGCCCCCGATGTTTTACATTTGATATGATGTGAAATAAAGAATTCTTTCTTTTTTGTCTCTTCTGTTTTTATTGTTTTTTCACTGAGAAATATACAAAACACTACAACACCATCAACATGAATAAAATAAAATAAGAAAAACAACAAAATTAAATAAATAAATGAATTGATAACTAAATAAATAAAGGAGATAAATAGATAAATAAATACATTTGAACAAGACAGTGTGGTACACTTACCAAATAAAATATAAAAAAGTAACAATGATTGGTTATCTAGAGATATTTCAATATTCGCACAAACATACCATCTAGTTCTATACAACACAGTCTTCCAATATCTAGCTCGGCATTTATCCAGTTGGTGTCATGGCTGAAATAAACGATCCATTTTTCCCACATCTTCTCAAAGAATCCCTTCCTTTTAATTCAAATGTTCGATTCTAAAGGGGTTGAGGAAGGATATTCTTGCTATTGAGGGCGTGCAGCGTAGATTTACTAGGTTAATTCCCGGAATGGCGGGACTGTCATATGTTGAAAGACTGGAGCGACGAGGCTTGTATAAACTGGAATTTAGAAGGATGAGAGGGGATTTGATCGAAACATATAAGATTATTAAGGGGTCACAGTTTAAGAATAAAGGGTAGGCCATTTAGAGCGGAGATGAGGAAAAACGTTTTCAGAGAGTTGTAAATCTGTGGAATTCTCTGCCTCAGATGGCAGTGGAGCTCAATTCTCCCAATGCATTCAAGAGAGAGCTGGATAGAGCTCTTAAGGATAGCGGAGTCAGGGGGTATGAGGAGAAGGCAGGAACGGGGTACTGATTGAGAATGATCAGCCATGATCACATTGAATGGTGGTACTGGCTCGAACGGCCGAATGGCCTCCTCCTGCACCTATTGTCTATTGTTAACTCGTTCAGTATCCATAATTAATCTAAACTTTAATGAGCACTAATTCCATCTTGCTGCTCTATCCACGCTGGTAAACACGGCAGCTGAAGATGCGTTAACTTATTATTTTCTTCTTAATTAACAGGTTAGAAATGCTAATTAACTCTCTCCGGCATACATTTGAAAGAATAACACATAATGCTGAAAATTAAAATGCAGCTTCAGATCTGAGAAAGGGGGAGATGGCTAAATGTTCTGTGTACTTCGCCCAGTGGGGAATATTAGTTCCAGCCGGTGAACATTAGCTGTGGCTCTGTTCAATCTGCAGTTTATATTGTGGTGAACCACTTCAGACCAGGTGACAGGTAGATGTTAATTCAAACCCACAGACCAGACAGTAAGGTCGGTCTGAGAGTAAATGACCAACTCATCCGTCTGGGCTGTCCACACAGCGGCACAGAGAAAGATGCCACACACGCAGACTTCATTTATGTGCTTATTTATCAAGCAATTCAAGAGAGCATATCTCCCATCATGCAGTGCAAACCAGGCACTCGTAGAAACTGAAATAAACACTTCAATGATCAGGGACTGTTATTAAAAATGACCAATGTCCGTGACAGGCAATTATAATGTTTTCTGCTTAATCTGCACCTTTGAGAAGAGTGGACATTTATTGATGTTAAATTCCTCTGATTTCAAAGCTCGAGTTCTGTGGTAATAAAATATCCAAGGGCTATTTAAAAGCAGTTTGTATGTTAGTGCTGTCCCTGACGCAAATTTCAGACAAAGGTTGCCATGTTTCATGGGGAGGGGTGATGCATTTTAGTTCATCTGAACTATTCCCATTTCCCGGCATATGGATCATCTCCCTCTAAACCATTCCCCTCATGTACCTGTCCAAATGTCTTAGTGTTCCCATTATGACGTTACCTATGACACTGTCCACCTCTATGAGGTCACTGCACTGCCTGCTGCGCTCCATGGAATAAAGTCCTGGCGAGCCCAACATTTCCCTGTAGCTCCGACCCTTGTTTTCTGGCAACGTGTTGAAATTATTTTCTGCACTCTTTACAAATTAGTGGCATATTTCCTAAACATGGTGACGTATCCAAGTGCGTCTTCAACAAAGTCTTGCCCAACTGAACATAACTTTCCAACTTTTAAATTTTATTCACTGGCTGATGAAGACAGTGGGAAAAAAACCTTCCCCACCGCCCTATCCCCCTGTTACGTCCCTTTTCTTGCAACTATGTACTTTTATTCTGAGTTCCCTCTGCTCTACAACACTACCCAGCTAACTACCATTCGCGGTGAAGATCATGCCCTGGCTGGTCTTCCCTAATTTAAAATCTCACACATCTGCAAGAAGCACCATTTGCCATTTCTCAGCCCACTTTCCAATTTGAAAAAGTTCCTGCTCTAAACCTTGCCAATCATTTTTCAATGCCTGTGATACCACCTAATTCAGTGTCAACTGCAAACTTATACATTAGTCCGTTACATTCTCAGGCAACTCATTGACACAGATCACAAACAACAATGAGCGCAGCATCAATCCCTGAGATAGACCACCACTCCTTGACCAATGAACGAAACTGTACCATATGCCTCTTTACAAATGTCCACTGCCGTTATCACACTCAGGGAGCTGTTTACCTGTATTGCAAGATACTTTTATACATCACTGATGTTAAGGGTCATGCCATTAATTATATAGTTTGAACTCACATTTGACGTCCCAAATTGCAACATCTCTCATTTGCTCAGAATAATTTGCATCTGTGATTTCCCCCACCCCTCCCATCTCTCTACTTGATCTATACGCCACTAAATACTGAGACAGCCTCCCTCACATTCCTCAACCCCAGAAATCTTGGTGTTATCCGCAAACTTACAAAACAACCCGTGTATATTCACGCCCAAGTCATTTATGTGTATCACAAACAGTAGAGGTCCCAGCACAGATCCCTGTGTATTACTACTGGTCACAGACCTCCAGCCTGAATATTGCCCTTCCACCACAACACTCTGCCTTCTATCATTCAGACAGTTCTGAATTCATGCGACCAAGTCACCGTTAATCCCGTGTGCCTTCACCTCCTGGATCGGTCTACCATGGGAGACTTTGTCAAAGGTCCGGATAAGCAGTGATATTATCAGTGTGGTCAGTGATGTGTCTGGATAAGCAGTGACATTATCACTGTGGTCAGTGATGGGTCTGGATAAGCAGTGACGTTATCAGTGTGGTCAGCGGTAGGTCTGGATAAGCAGTGACATCATCAGTGTGGTCAGTGATGGGTCTGGAAAAGTAATGACATTATCAGTGTGGTCAGTGATGGGTCTGGATAAGCAGTAACATTATCAGTGTGGTCAGTGATGGGTCTGTATAAGCAGTAACATTCTCAGTAATTAATCTCATCTGTAATGAGCTCTCACGGCATCTTGTTGTTCTATCCACGTTGGCGGGTGCACACGTATTTATTTGTTATTTTCACTTTAATAGGCAGCGGTGATAATGAGTCGATAACTTTCTGCTGGATAAGATTGAAGGAATAACGCATTATGCGTCTCTCCCAACACTCCTCACTCTCTCTCTCTCTCTCCCTCTCTCCCTCCTCCCATTCTCTGTCCTCTCCCCACTTTTCCGATTCTGTTTTCCCACTTCCTCCCCTCTCCACACTCCTCCCCACTCTCTCCCCACACTCCCCTCTGTCTTGCCACACTCCGCGAATCTCTCTCCCCATACACATCCCCCTCTCTCCGCACCCTCTCTCCCCACTCTCCTACCACTCTCCATCCCCACACTCCTGCATTCTCCACACACACTCACCACTCCTCCCATTCTTTCCCCCTCACTCCTCCCCCTCTCTCCCCCACGTGCCTCCCCATCTCTCTCCCCACGCACATCCCCCTCTCTGCCCACACTCCTACCCCTTACATTCTCCCACACTCCCCCTACCTCTCCCCGTGCTCCACCGCACTCTCTCTCCCCATTCCACTCATTCCCACACTACTCCCCCTCTCTCCCCCACACACCTCCTCCACTCCCCAATCCTCCCCCTGTTTGTCATAAGGTCGTAACTGATAGTAGAATTAGAGAGGGGGAGAGAGACAGGGGTTTGTGAGAGAGAGAGGGGGGAGGGGAAGAGAAGGAGGAGAGGGAGAGAGAGGACAGGAGAGGAGAGAGAGAGGTGGGTCTCCTCAGAGTGTTTCCCTTTGTGCGTCGATAAGGCCTTTAATGAACCGACCTGTTAGATGGAACCGCCTCTGAACTCTGAGCTGGTTTACTTTGTGTCTGTGCCTATCTGAGGAAAGTCAGACATAGGATACAAGTCTCGCACAAAAAAACCAGAATGTCCTCGTACACACAGGGTGGTGGGTGTAAAGAACGGGCTGTCAGACGCATGTACTGGTGCAAAGTTTAAGAAACATTTAGACATGTACGTGGATGGGACGGGTTGAGAAAGATATGGGGCAAACGCGGGTAGTGGGACTGGGATAGACGGGGCAAGTTGCATTGGAGTGGGCGAGTTGGGCCGGATATTTCCGTGCTACATGACTCCATGACGCTGTGACTTTTAAATGTATTCTTATATAGTGCACGGGGGAGAGAAAGAGGGAGAGAGAGAGAGAGAGAGAGAGAAGGGAGAGAGAGAGAGGGCGGGGAGGGAAGGAGAGGGAGAGAGAGGGGGTAATAATTGTTAGCTTAATATATTGTAAATTTGGTTCTCAAGTCGAGGGGGGGTCATGGTATCAAATATTAGTTTAGTTTATAATTGTAAATTTATGAAAATGAAGTGGAGAGGGGGAGAGAGAGGATAAAGAGAGACGGGGAGAGACTGAAGGAAGGGAGAGAGGGTGGTGAGAGAAAGAGGAGGAAGAGTGAAAGAGAGGAGAGAGAGGGGGAAGTGAGAGAGAGGTGAGATAGAGGGGGAGAAAGGGAGAGGGAGAGAGAGGGGGAGAGAGAGGAGGAAGAGAGGGGAGAGTTTAGTTTTTATTTTAACAGTTTATTTTATTTAGTCAAAAGAGAGGAGAGAGAGAGAAATGAGGCGAGGGGAAGAGAGAGAGAGGGGGAGAGAGAGGTGGAGAGACTGGGGAAGAGAGAGAGACTGGGGAGAAAAAGGAGAGAGGGAGAGGGCAGAGAGAGGGGAGAGATAGGAGAGGTCGGGAGAGGGATGGGAGGGGAGGGGAGAGTGGGGAGAGAGGGAGCGGGGAGTTGGTATCAAATATTAGTTTAGTTTAATTGATTGTTGTAAATGTAGTCTTATAAAATGGGGGGGAGGGAAAGAGAAGTAGAGAAAGAGGGGAGAGAGAGTGAGGGGGAGGAAGAGAGAGTGGGTAACAAATATTAGTTTAGTTTATTGTTGAATTTATTATAAAATGGAATGCGAGAAAGAATATCAAATATTAGTTTAGTTTATTATTGTGAATTAATTGATTATTGTGAGGGGGGAGAGAAAGGGGAGAGATTATTTTTAGTTTAGAGACATAGAAACGTAGAATATAGGCGCAGGAGGCCATTTGTCCCTTCGTGCCAACACCGCCATTCATTGTGATCATGGCAGATCATCCACAATCAGTAACCTGTGCCTGCTTCTCCCCATATTCCTAGCTTCCGCTCGCCCCTAGAGCTCTTTAATTTAGTTTAGTTTATTTAGTCAAAGGAGAGGAGAGAGATAGAGAGAGAGATGGGGTGAGTGTGAGAGAGAGAAGGGGAGAGTGAAAGGGGAGAGAGTGTGTCACATTAGTCCGCGCGGGAATAGGTGACGCTTCGGGTCGAGACCCTTCTTCAGAGAGAGACAGAGGAACTGTCTAAAGTTGGAGATTTCAATGTTCATACCGCTGGGCTGCAAGCTGCCCAAGCGAAATATGAGGTGCTGTTCCTCCAATTTCCAGTTGGCCTCACTATGGCAATGGAGAGGCCCATGACAGAAAGGTCAGACCCGGTGGCTGAGCACTTCAACTCGCCCTCCCACTCCCAGTCTGATCTTTGAGAATTTCATAACTTCACAACTCTCTGGGTGAAAGAGTTTTTCCTCATTTCAGTACTAAATGGCCTACACCTGATTCTTAAACTGTGGCATCTGGTTCTGGACTCCCCCAACATCGGAAACATGTTTCCTGCATCCCTTAATAATTGTATCTGTTTCTATAAGATCCCCTCTAAACTCCAGTAAATACAAGCCCAGTCGCTCCATTCTTTCATCATATGACAGTCCCGCCATCCTGCGAATTAACCTCGTGAACCTGCGCTGCATTCCCTCAATAGCAAGAATGTCCTTCCACAAATTGGGAGACCAAATGTGCACACAATACCTCAGATGTGGTCTCACCAGGTCCCTGTACAACTGAAGAAGGATCTCTTTGCTCTTGTACTCAAATCCTCTCGTTGCGAAGTCTAACATGCCATTAGCTTTCTTCATTGCCTGGCGTACCTGCATGCTTACTTTTATTGACTGATCTGCAAGGATTCCCAGGTCTTGTTGCACTTCCCCTTATCATAATCGGACACCATTCAGATAATAATCTGCCTTCTTGTTCTTGCCACCAAAGTGGATAACCTCCCATTTATCCACATTACACTGCATCTGCCCACTCACCCAACCTATACAAGTCACCCTGCATCCTCATAGCATCTTTTTCACAGTTCATCATGCCACCCAGCTTTGTGTCATCTGCAAATCTGCTTATGTTACTTTTTATTCCTTCATCAAAATCATCTATATATGGATTGTAAATGGCTGCGGTCCCAGAACCGAGCCTTGCGGTACCCCATTAGTCACTGCCTGCCATTGCGAAAGGGACCCATTAATTCCTACTCTTTGTTTCCTATCTGCCAACCAATTTTCTATCCATGTCAATACACTGCCCCCTATACTACGTGCTCTAATTTTGCCCACTCATCTCCTGATTGCCCACTAATTGGCCACTAACCAGTGTCCTCATGTACCTGTCCAAATGTCGTAGTGTTATTACTATGGCACTCCCTATGATACTGTGCACCTCCACGAGATCACTGCTCTCTCTACTGAGCTCCATGGAATAAAGTCCTGGCGTGTCCAGCCTTTCCCTCGAGCTCCGAACCTTGTCTCCGGGCAACTTGTTCGATAATATATTCAGCGCTCTTTACAAATTAGTGGCATATTGCCCAAACACGGTGGCTAAAAATATGCACATTACTCCAAGTGCGTCCTCACTAACGTCTTCTCCAACTGAACATAACTTTCCAACTTTTAAATTTTATTCACTGGCTGATGAAGACAGTTCGCCAAAAAAACCTTCTCCACCACCCTATCCCCCTGTTACGTCCCTTTTTTTGCAACTATGTACTTTTGTTCTGCGATCCCTCTGCTCTACAACACTCCCCAGCGAACTATCATTCACGGTGAAGATCATACCCTGGTCTGACTTCCCAAAATTTAAACCTCACACTTACCTGCAACAAACACCATTTGCTATTTCTCAGCTCACTTTCCAATCTGAAAAAGTTCCTGCTTTAATTCTTGCTCACCATTTTCACTGACTGTGATATCACAGGGGGGAGATAAAAAGGCGAAAGAGAGAGGGGATGAGAGAGAGAGGGTGAGAGAAAGATTGAGAGAGGGTGAGAGAGAGGGGAGAGAGAAAGAGAGAGAAAGGGTGGAGAGGGAGAGTGATAGGGTAGAAAGAGGGGGAGAGGGGGTATCAAATATTAGTTGTTTAATTTATTATTTTTAATGTTTTCTTATACAGTGGAGGGGGGAGAGAAAGAGGAGAGAGAGAGAGAGAGGGAGAGGGAGAGATAGGGAGGGGGAGGGGGAGAGAGGGGATAACAAATATTAGCTTAATATATTGTAAATTTTATTATAAAGTGGAGGGGGGCAGGGTATCAAATATTAATATAGTTTAATTTAGTTTAGTATATTTAGTCAAAAGGGATGAGAGGGAGATGGGGTGAGTGTGTGAGAGAGAGAAGGGGAGAGAGAGAGGGTGTGGAATGTTTGGTATATTAGTTTAGTTTCTGCGCTATATCTCTAAATTAATAAATCTGTGAACGGGCGATCGCTGGTCGGAACGGACTCGGTGGGCTGAATGGCCTGTTTCCGTGCTGCATCTGAAATAAAAAGGGAAAAGGTGAAACAGGTAGAGGAGGGCGAGTTTTCGGCCTGTTTCAAGATGGCCGACTTTTGCCTCCTGTTCCCACCAGAGGACAACAGAAAGGTCGTTTACTCCCGTAACCACGAAATATCACCATCCCCCACCCCACCCCTTATCCAGAGTCCAGTCCCCATGATGGTCAACATCTACACTGAATAGGTGGTGGTGTTTCAGGACAGGGGGAGGGGGGAGAGTGAGAGAGGGGAATAAGAGGGGGAGAGAGTTGGAGAGTTGAGGGGAGAGGGACGAGGAAGAGAGAGGTGTGAGAGCGAGAGGGGAGAGATGGGAGGAGACAGGGCACCGAAAGAGAGGTGGAAGAGAGAGGGCAGTAAGAGAGGGGGAGAGAGAGAGGAGGCGGAGTGAGAGAGACTGAGAGAGAGGGCAGAGAGAGAGGGCAGAGAGAGGGAGAAATGGGAGAGAGTAGGAGAGAGAGAGAGGGGGAGAGGGGGGATCAAATATTTGTTAGGTTTAATTTATTATTGTAAGTGTATTATAAAGTGCAGGGGGGGAGAATGAGGGGGTAGAAACTGAAATAAACACTTCAATGATCAGGGACTGTCATTAAAAATGATCAATACATATGACAGGCAATGGTGTTATTTTTCTGCTTAATCTGCATCTTTGAGCAACGTGGCCACTTGTTGATGTTTAATTCCTCTGACTTCAAGGCTAGAGTTTAGTGGGAACTAAATATCCAAACAGAAGTCAGGCGGGTTAAAAGCAGTTTATTTGTTAGTGCTGCACCTGCCGCAAATGTCAGGCACATGTTGTGGTGTTTCATGGGGAGGGAGAGCGTATTTCACTTCATCAGACCGGTTATCAAATGTCAGTCTAGTTTAATTGTTCATCTGCAAATGTCATTTTATCAAGTGGAGAGTGGGGAGAAAGAAGAGAGAGAGAGAGAGAGAGAGAGAAGAGAGAGAGAGAGAGAGAGAGAGAGAGAGAGAGAGAGAGAGAGAGAGAGAGAGAGAGAGAGAGAGAGAGAGACAGAGAGAGAGAGAGACGAGAGAGAGAGAGAGAGAGAGAGAGAGAGAGAGAGGGGGAGAGAGCGGGGGGGAAGAGAGAGGGGGTGAGAGGAGAGAGAGGGAGGGGAGAGCGGGGAGAGAGAGAGAGAGAGAGGGGGAGAGAGAGAGACGGAAGAGAGAGGGGAGAGTGAGAGGGGGAGAGAGAGGGAGAGAGAGGGGGAGAGAGAGTGAGACAGTGATGGAGGGAGGGAGGGAGAGACGGGGAGAAAGGGGGAGGGAGAGAGAGAGAGACGAGAGAGAGAGGAAAGAGGGAGTGGGGGAGAGAACGAAGAGAGAGGGAGAGAGATAGAGAAAGAGAGGGAGAGAGGGAGAGGGTGGGTGAAGAGAGAGAGAGGGAGAGAGAGAGAGAGAGGGAGCGAGAGAGAGTGGAGGGAAGGATAGAGAGAGCGGGGTAGAGAGCGAGAGAGGGGGAGAGGGAAAGGGGAGGGGAGAGGGGGAAGGGAGAGAGAGAGAGAGAGAGAGAGAGACGAGAGAGAGAGAGAGAGAGAGAGAGAGAGAGAGAGAGAGAGAGAGAGAGAGAGAGAGAGAGAGAGAGAGAGAGAGAGAGAGAGAGGGGGGGAGAGGGAGAGAGAGAGACGGAAGAGAGAGGGAGAGGGGGAGAGAGGGGGGCGGAGGCCCCACCCACCCTACCCCTGGACCGGTCCCCAGTGCGGAGGGCGGGAGGGTGAGAATGAGGAGGTAGAAACTGAAATAAACACTTCAATGATCAGGGACTGTCATTAAAAATGATCAATATATATGACAGGCAATGGTGTTATTTTTTCTGCTTAATCTGCGTCTTTGATTGGTGAATGTGAGGGGCTGGGGGTCCTGGAGCGGGGCCGGCGATGGGATCATCCGCCCGGGACTGACAGCTGGAAGATGCGGCGGTGAATGTGAGGAGCCGGAGCCCGGAGCGGAGAGGACTGCGGCCGCCCTCTGGGATGCGCTCAGGGCGCGGGTTTATTAATGAGCCGCAGCGCTGAGGTGAGCGGATATTTCACCGCGCTCTTCACCTGTTCCCTGAACTTGGACTGGGTCGCCGCGTAAATAAATGTGTTGGTGCAGCAGCTGAGATTCCTCAGCAAATACCCGACGTCGTTAAAGATATATTGAGAATCATTCGGATCATTCCCAATCCCTGTGATCTGATAATAGACGACGTTTACAACATACGCCAGCCACAGGAGGATGAAGCTGCCGGAGATGGTGAAGAGTAAAACCACAGACCTCCTCCTGCTCTCCATCTCCGGGTCACTGCGCTTCTCCCCCTTGCTCTCACCCCTCAGCCCCTGACGGACCCGACTGGCCACTAAAATGTGCCGGACTGTCAGAGCGTTGAGCAGCAGGATCACAGCGAAAGGGAGGAACGGAGTTAAAACCGTGTCGATCCAGTCAAATGCCACCCACCCGGGGTCAGTGAAATAACTGTCCACCATGTTACAGCCCCACGGGACATTGTCGATGATGGTCAGGGGTTCCAGTGTGAAGTAGCGGGGAACGTTTTTCAGACACAGCAGAACGCCGGCTGTTGCGAGAACCGCAGCCGCAGTTTTCCCGGTGCAATATTTTGTTTTCAGCTTCTGGCAACAAATGGCGACAAAGCGATCAAAGGTGAAAGTGACGGTGAACCAGACAGAACAGCGTGTGGCTGCAGTCCTCAGTACAAGGATAACACTGCACACAGGGGTGATGGACAGGAAACTCCAATAAAAGTAACGGTATCGGATCCGAAACAAAATGACCTCGGTGATCAGGGTGAGTAGATCGGCCGCTGCCATGGCCACCAGGTAGCGAGTGGTGCAGGTGGAGAGGCCGCACTTTCCCCGGGACAGGATCACAATCGCCACTAAATTCACTGCGGAAAGAGAAGGGGAGCGGACACTGGGCATTACTGAACACGGTCTCCGGGGCTGAACACCGGCTCCACTTTCAGCTGAAGATCAGGAGTGTTGGAGTCGGTGCGCGGCTGCAGGTTTAATAATGTCAGACCCGGCTCCGACTGTGCCCGACCTGCCTGCTTCAGGGGAGAGGAGATAAGGCGACGGGCGGGGTAAAGGGCGGGGAGGGAACGAGCAGCCGCCCGCTACAATAGGCGGAATGGTCCTGTCTACAGTTAACCCCGCCCACAGTCTCTGATGGGGCCGGTTTCACAGACTTAACCGTGACCGGCCTCGTTTAACCAGGGCTCTGGGAACTCTGCATCTGATGGGGACGAGGAGGGTTCCAGAGGGAAGGCAGGGACAACTTAGGGTCCGGCAGCAGAGTGGCTCCGTTAATGGATTCATTCCACAGTGAGTTCAGTTCGGTAACAACACACGCCGGTAGATCCGCGGCCACTGGTTCAGGAGATCGATCCAATTATTGACCAACAGGCGGTGGAATCCGATTGTGACAGACTCCACAGTGAGACCTGTCCACAGGAGCGGGTGTTCACTCTGATCAATAACTCAGACACAGTGAACTTCACAATGTAAACCCCTTCCCAGTCACACCGTCCCGGAGAGCTGCCTGTCCCGAGCACTGGGACAACTCTGGACAAGGTCCCACTGAAGGCAAGAACAACATTCTAGTGGGTCCCGGCAGTGGGAGAAAAAGAGGGTTAGTTTCGGCTGTCTGAAAGTAAGAAAAATCACAGCGTTAATTCAAAGATATTTCAATGAGAGGATATACTTGATATATTTCACATATTCTTGCACAACGATCATCAGTTGGGAATATTTTAACACGATCAGAATCAGGTCAACACCGGTTAACAGACGGAGTTATAAAACTTGAATTGTTCTGCTCACTTACCAGGGACTCCAACGGCAGCAATGATCACGTACAAGATTTTCTCCACACGCAAATATTCCTCAATTTTTTGACGGTGCATTTTCTCTGCCCAGCGACGTGTCCCCGTGAGCTACCGGTAATCTCTAGGAATGAAATGCCGGGGCAGAACATTCCCGGAGATTTTATACCATTTTCCGTCTCCACCGGGACAGCGAAGTTTCAACAGATTTAAAAAAATAGAGATTTGGAAATGATTCGCAAACAGATGACATCAGCCAAGTGAAATCCCTGCTGAGACAGGTCGTGATTTATTCAGGGAATTGATTGAGAAACTCCAAAGACTGGGAATTGTGGCGATACTGAGGGATGGAAATTGGGAGCGGCATTGTTCCAGCAAAGGGAATATTGTTTCAAACTCCATCAGGTCCAACTCTCCGCCTCATGTTGTTTGTCTGATTTCCTTCAATCCGCTTCACTCACGAAGACTATCCCAAATTCCAGGGACCCTCTCAGGGCTTCTTGTGCCCAGTTTGAAGGTGGACTGGGCGACATTTGTCCACAGATTGAGGAATTAGTTCAACAGACCACCTCGCACTAAAATGGCCCCTGTACTCTGTTTCACCACTCAATATGATCGCGGCTTAACTGACTGCAACCTCACCCGCACACTCCCCAACATTCCTCCTGCACGCCCTCACCTCTCTCTCCAAGGCCTTTCTTGTGAAGTGCGGTTAAAACGGCCAGCCACCATGGGATGTCTCTCTACCCCGTTCCCTCACACTTCAATAGCCCTTCCAGGTGAGGCTGATGTTCACATGCACCTCATCTAATTCCTTCTATTGCATGCGGTGTTCCAGATATGGTCTCCTTTGCATCGGCGTGGTCAAGTGGAGACTCGGCGACCGTTCGGCCCAACACTTACCGTCGTTCCGTCAAGGCCTCCCGGATCTTCCCGTTGTAACTCGCCTTCCCACACTGACCTTTCTGTCCTTTGCTTCCTCCATTGCCAGACTGAAGCTACATGCAAACTGAAAGAACGCCACTTCATATTCCGCCCTTGGTGCCTTGCAACAATAGACGATAAACAATAGGTGCAGGAGGAGGCCATTCGGCCCTTCGAGCCTGTACGCACCGCCATTCAAAGTGATCATGGCTGATCATTCTCAATCACTACCCCGTTCGTGCCTTCTCCCCATACCCCCTGACTCCGCAATCCTTAAGAGCTCTATCTAGCTCGCTCTTGAGTGCATTCAGAGAATTAGCCTCCACTGCCTTCTGTGGCAGAGAACTCCTAATGGTATGAACTTCGAATTATCCAATGTTAGGTAACTAAGTGCAAATTCCCACTTCCCCCTCCCTCTTCCTCGTGCTTCATCCGGACTCGCACCAATACATCCCCTCCACCACAACTTCAACCGATATTACTTCCACTTTCTTTATAATTCCATCCTGCTCAACCCTTACCTCGCACCTGACAATGAAAACGGTATTCACCCGCTCATCGTTCAACTCGCTTTGTCCTGCTGTTCCCCCGTCCCACCACAATCAGTCTGAAGTAGGGTCCCGAACAGAAACTTCACCCATCCATGTACTTAGCAGGGTTAGCTAGTTCGGCGTGCCCTCTACAACTCTCACCAACGTCTACAGATGCACCATAGAAAGTATTTTATCAAGATGCATCACAGCTTGGTTTGGGAACAGCTCCATACAAGAACGCAAGAAATTGCAGTGAATTGCCCAGACCATCACACAAACCAACCTCCGTTATATTGACTCAATTTATAAACCATGCTGCCTCGGCAAGGCCAGCAGCATAATCAAGGACGAGTCGCATCCTTGCCACTCCTGCTTCTCCTCTGTCCCATCAGGCAAAATGTATAGAAGTGTGAAAATGCACACCTCCAGTTTCAGGGACAGCGTCTTCCCAGCTGTTATCAGGCAATGGAATAATCCCACCACAACGAGAAAGCAATGCTGAACTACTATCTACCTCTTTGTTGACCCTCGGACTATCCTCGATCGGATTTTGCAGGCTTTACCTTGCACTGAACGTTATCCCCTTATCATGTATCTATACTCTGTAAATGGATCGACTGTAATGAAGTATTTTGTTTCCACTGACTGGGTAGCACGCAACAAAATCTTTTCACGGTACCTCGGTACATGTGACAATAAACTGCACTGAACTGACATACTCAAATAGTTTTCTCCAGAGCTGCAGCCTGACTCGCATTGGATATTGATTGTGTGTGACAGTGTGAGTGTGCGAGTCCGTGCAAGAGTGTGTTAGCACGTGTATGCGAGTGTGAATGTGTGAGATTGTGCAAATGAGTCGGTGTGTGTGTGTATGCGTTAGTGTATACGGTTGCAGGAAATTCAATGATTCAGTGATACCTTATTATCACGTACCCAGGTAGAGTGACAACCCGGTAATATCATGTAGAAGACCTCAACTAGGCGGTACAAAAGTGTCGCCACATTTTGACGCCGACAAAGTTACAAACGTTGGCCGAGTAGTTGTATGCCATGCCTGCCGCCGCACCGCGGGTCGCCCCATCGTTCACGGCGGCCTTCCTCGCTCTCCGATGTTCCACCTCGCTCTCTGCGGTTCCTCGCGGCTCCCACCTCGCTCCCGAGGCGCGGCTCTCATCGCCATCCGCGGTGGGCGAGCCGGGCCGACAGAAGGGCTTGGCCCCGCTCATCGGGAACACCCCGGCCACACTACGCTGCGCTGCTCGCCGCGAACATCCAAGGATACACTCAATCCCAAAATGTGCACGTGTGCATGCGGGTCTGCGTATGGGAGAGCGGTAGAGTTTGTAAGAGTGCCTATATTTGTGTGTGTCTGTCTGTGCGAGTGCGTGAATGTGCGTGTGCGTGTGTGAGCATTAGTAAGTGTGGATGCAAGTGCGATTGAATGTACCTGTGTCTCTAAGTGGGAGAGTGCATGTGGGTTTGTGAAGGACCGTGTTTGCGTCTGTGCGTGTGTGTGGCTGTTTGTGAGAATGTGAGAGAATATGTGGGATGTGAGTTTGTCACAGTGTTTGAGTATGTAATTCTTTGATAGTGTGTGTGTGTGTGTGTGTGTGTGTGTGTGTGTGTGTGCGTGTGTGGGAGAGTATATGATGGTGTTGTCAGAGAATGTGTTCGTGTGTAAGTGTGTGAATAAGTGCGTGTCTCTTCGTGCTAGTGCGAGTGAATATCTGTTAGTGTGAGTGCATGTGTACATGTGATTGTATGTGAGAATGTGTGAGAGTATATTTGATTGTTTGTGATTGCATTTGAGAGGTTATGTGTGTCTTCCTGCGCGGGTATGTGTGTGTGCGTGTTTGACTGTGTTTGAGGCTGTGAACATGTGTGTTTGTAATGATGTAATGGCATACTGTGGGTTTTAGTGACGACGTGACACGCTGTGGGGCATTACTGATGGAGTGACACACTGTGCGGTGGAACTGATGGAGTGACACAATGTATGGTAGTAATGGTGGATTATCACACTGTGGGTTGGTACAGATGGATTGACACACTTTGGAGTTGTATTGATGAAGTGACACACTGCGTAATAGTACTGGTGGAGTGACACACTGTGCAGTGCACTGATGGAGTGACACAATGTGGGGGTAGTACTGATGGAGTGACACAATGTGCTGTGTTGTTGTTGTTGTTTGTCCTTCGGGTTCGAAGATGACCATGACTTCACTTTCAGTTGGAGGATTGGCGACTGTGGGTCCGGAAGTGACTGGTGAGGCCAATCCGGGCCCGGAAGGCACGCCCACACGTAGGACACAAGTGGATGGGTGCTGCAGTGGAAGTGGGGGTAGCCCGGGCCTTGCGCGCGGTGCGTTTCCTCTGGGCCTCTGCAGTGCGTCTGTTCTCTGCTGCACGGGCTCCTGTGGTGAGCTTGCTACGCCAGGTTGGACGGTCCAGAGCAAGAGACTCCCAAGTGCTGAGGTTGATGTCCAAGTCTTTGAGGGACACTTTGTGGCAGTCCTTAAACCGTTTCTTCTGTCCTCCTACTGAGCGCTTGCCCTGACACAGTTCTCCATACAGTTCCCCACACAGTTCCCCATACAAAAGCTGTTTTGACAGTCGACTTTCGGGCGTTCTGACGACATGGCCTGCCCATCTGGCTTGGGCTTTCCGTAGGAGGGTGTGGACGCTGGGGATTCCGGCCACTTCCAAGATCCCTGTGTCGGGAATTTTGTCCTGCCACCTGATGTGAAGGAGTTTACGTAGACAGCTCAAGTGAAAGTGGTTGAGCTGTTTGGCATGTCTGCTGCAGACAAGTCCAGGTCTCACTGGCATAGAGTACCACTGCACGGTAGACCTTCAGCTTGGTGGTAAGGCTGAGTCCCCTCCGCTCCCAAACATTCCCACGGAGTCGCCCAAAGGCAGCGCTGGCCTTGGCAATCCTGTTGTTGACCTCAGCGTCAATGTTCACCACTCGCGAGAGTGTACTACCCAGATAGGTAAAGCTGTCGACTGCCTGTAGGTTCTGCCCCTTCACCGTGATGTGTGGTTCCTGGTAGGGCTTTCCAGGCGCGGGCTGGTACATAACTTCAGACTTTTTTGGTGCTATTGGAGAAACCAACGTCGTCGCAGGCCTGTGAGAAGCAGTCCATTTAAAGCTGCATTTTCTGCTCTGTGCTGGCGTTGAGGGCGCAGTCACCAGCAAACAAGAAATCTCTGATGATGGTCTCCTTCACCTTTATAACAGCTTGCAGGCACCTGAGGTTGAACAGCCTGCTGTCAGTTCCTGTACCTGATGTGTATTCCATCCTGGCAGTCACAGAAGGCATCGGTCAGCATGGCAGAGAAGACCATGATGAAGAGTGTAGGGGCAAGAACAAAACCTTGCTTCATGCCTGTTGTCACCGGAAAGGCTTCCCATTCGTCTCCATCATCTCGCACTTTCACCATCATGCCGTCATGGAACTGCCGGACAATCGTGATGAACTTGCTGGGACGGCCAAACTTCTGCATTATCCACAAGCCATCTCTGCTGACAGTGTCGAAGGCCTTTGTCAGATCGACGAAGATCACGAACAGGTCGCTGTGCTGCTCTTGGCATTTTTCCTGGAGTTGGCGTGCAGCAAATATCATGTCGACAGTTCCACGCCCAGCACGGAAACCACACTGGCTTTCTGGAAGGAGACCCTGCTCAAGGTGTTGAATGAGACGGTTGAGCAGGATACGAGCCAAGATCTTCTCTGCTATGGACGGGAGGGCGATGCCTCAATGATTGTCGCAAGACTGGCGGTTGCCTTTCCTCTTGTAGATGTGGACTATGCTGGCATCTTTCAGCTGTTGTGGGACCTTTCCTTCATTCCACATGGACTGGATGAGTTCAGTCAGCTTCTGCATCATGACAGGGCCTCCTACTTTGACCACTTCAGCACTACACTGTAGTACTGATGGAGTAACACCAGTTGATGCAGTTCGTGTGGATTGACACACTGTGGGTTGGTACAGATGGAGTGACACACTGCAGCAGTACTGATGAAGTGACACACTTTGCAGTAGTTCTGATGGAGTGATACACCGTGGGCCTCTACTGATGTAGTAACACACTGCGGGTAATACTGATGGAGTGACACAAGGAGTAGTACTGTTGTTATGACAAACTGTAGAGTAGTACTGACGAAGTGACACACAGTGGAATAATACTGTTTTAGTGACAAATTGTGAGGTAGTTCTGTTGTAATGACATACTGTGGGGAAGAATTGATGGACGAAACACTATGGGGTAGACTAATGGAGTGATACATTGTGAGGTAGTACTGAGGAACTGGCACACTGTGGCGTAGAATTGATGGACTGACACCCTGGGGTCGTACTGATGTAGTTCCACACTGAAGTAGTACTGACGGAGTGACAAACTGTGTGGTAGTACTCATGTCATTACATCAGTACTACCACGCAGTTTGTCACTCCATCACCCCACCCCTTGGGGTAAAACTGATGGAGTGACACGCAGTGGAGCAGTACTGATGGAGTGACACACTGCGCGGTTGTACTGATGGAGTGACATACTTCGGTGTAGTGCTGATTGAATGACACACTGGGGGTGGTATGGACAGAATGGCGCACAGTGGGCGAGTACTGGAGTATTGACACAATGTTCGGTGGTACCGTCTGGTTGCACATTGTGACCTCCACACTGAAGTAGGACTGACGGTGGGGCAGTACAGATGGAGGGTTACACTGTTGGGTAATACTAATTGAATGAGTCCGTGTGGTTGTACATAATGGAATAACAAGCTTAAGGCAGTACTGATGGAGTGCATCACTGTGGTGTAGTACTGATGGAATAACATATTGTAGGGTAGTACTGATGGAGTAACACGCTCCAGTTTTGTACTGATGGAGTGTAACACTGTGGAGTAGTACTGGTGTAATGACGTACTGTGGAGGTGTATTGATGGAATGGCACACTGTGGGGTAGCACGGATGTAATAGCACATTCTGTTGGAGTGACGCAGTAATACTGATGGACTGACACGCTCTTCGGTAGTACTGTTGCGATGAAAAACTGTGGTGAAATAGTGATGGAATAGTGATGGAATTACACACTCAAATGCATTTTAGTAAGCAAACCCCGCCGCTGTGCGCTCTTTCCCAGCCATTTTAGTAAGCCATCCCGCCCTTTTAGTAAGCAAACCCCGCCGCTGTGCGCTTTGTCCCAGCCATTTCAGTAAGCAATCCCCGCCGCTATCACTGCCCCCGCCATTTTAGTAAGCAATCCCCGCCGCTATCACTGCCCCCGCCATTTTAGTAAGCAAACCCCGCCGCTGTGCGCTCAGTCCCAGACATTCAGTAAGCTACACCGCCATTTTAGTAAGCAAATACCGCCGCTGTGCGCTCTCCCCCGCCATTTTAGTAAGCAAACCCCGCCGCTGTGCGCTCTGTCCCAGCCATTCAGTAAGCTACACCGCCATTTTAGTAAGCAAATACCGCCGCTCCACTACCCCCGCCATTTTAGTAAGCAAACCCCGCCGTTGTGCGCTCTGTCCCAGCCATTCAGTAAGCTACACCGCCATTTTAGTAAGCAAATACCGCCGATGTGCGCTTTCCTCCCGCCATTTTAGTAAGCAAACCCCGCCGCTGTGCGCTCTGTCCCAGCCATTCAGTAAGCTACACCGCCATTTTAGTAAGCAAATACCGCCACTCCACTACCCCCGCCATTTTAGTAAGAAAACCCCGCCGCTGTGCGCTCTGTCCCAGCCATTCAGTAAGCTACCCCGCCATTTTAGTAAGCAAATACCGCCGATGTGCGCTTTCCTCCCGCCATTTTAGTAAGCAAACCCCGCCGCTGTGCGCTCTGTCCCAGCCATTCAGTAAGCTACCCCGCCATTTTAGTAAGCAAATGCCGCCGTTGTGCGCCCTCCCCCCGCCATTTTAGTAAGCAAACCCCGCCGCTGTGCGCTCGGTCCCAGCCATTCAGTAAGCTACCCCGCCATTTTAGTAAGCAAATACCGCCGCTGTGCACTCTCCTCCCGCCATTTTAGTAAGCAATCCGCGCCGCTGTGCGCTCTGCCCCCGCCATTTTAGTAAGCAACCCCGCCATTTCAGTAAGAACCCCCGCCATTTTAGTAAGCAAACCACGCCAGCTGTGCGCTCTGCCCCAGCCATTTCAGTAAGCTACCCCGCCATTTTAGTAAGGAAATACCACCGTGCATTAAGAGGGAGTTAGATGTGGCCCTTGTGGCTAAAGGGATCAGGGGGTAATGGAGAGGAGGCAGGTACGGGTTACTGAGCTGGATGATCAGCCAGATCGTATTGAATGGCGGTGCGTACAGGCTCGAAGGGACGAATGGCCTCCTCCTGCACCTATTGTCTATGTTTCTGTTTCTATAAATTAAAGCTCGTAGCTTTTTCAGTTTGTTTGTACGTGGGTGAATCTCTCTCTCTCTCCCCGTTTCTCTCTCTCTCTCCCTCCCTCTCCCTCCCTCCCTCCCTTTCTCAAACTCTCCAAACCTATCTCCACTTTATTCCAGAGCTCAGGGCTACACAATAGAAGCGATGATCACATTGGAGTAACCAGACATGAAGGCAGCTTCGGCCCCTTGTTTTACATTCACACCTCCAACCATGTACACAATAGATCAGTTTTGGTCTCCTAGTTTGAGTTTAGTAGCAAAGAGGTCCTTCTGCAACTGTACAGGGCCCTGGTGAGACCGCACCTGGAGTACTGCGTGCAGTTTTGGTCTCCAAATTTGAGGAAGGACGTCCCTGCTATTGAGGGCGTGCAGCGTAAGTTCACCAGGTTAATCCCCGGAATGGCGGGACTGTCGTATGTCGAAAGACTGGAGCGACTGCAGACTGCAAATTTGCAGATGATACAAAGCTGGGTGGCAGAGTGAACTGTGAGGAAGATGCTATGAGGTTGCAGGGTGACTTGGACAGGTTGTATGAGTGGGCAGATACATGGCAGGTGCAGTTTAATGTGGATAAGTGTGAGGTTATCCACTTTGGTGGTAAGAATAGGAAGGCAGAGTATTATCTGAATGGTGTCAAGTTAGGAAAAGGGGACGTACAACGAGATCTGGGTGTCCTACTGCTTCAGTCACTGAAAGGAAGCATGCAGGTACAGCAGGCAGTGAAGAAAGCCAATGGCATGTTGGCCTTCATAACAAGAGGAGTTCAGTATAGGAGCAAAGAGGTCCTTCTGCAGTTGTACAGGGCCCTAGTGAGACCGCACCTGGAGTACTGTGTGCAGTTTTGGTCTCCAAATTTGAGGAAGGATATTCTTGCTATTGAGGGCGTGTAGCGTAGGTTTACTAGGTTAATTCCCAGAATGGTGGAACTGTCATATGTTGAAAGACTGGAGCGATTAGGCTTGTATAGAAGGATGAGAGGGGATCTTATCGAAACATATAAGATTATTAAGGGGTTGGACACGTTAGAGGCAGGAGACATGTTCCCAATGTTGGGCGAGTCTAGAACCAGGGGCCACAGTTTAAGAATAAGGGGTCGGCCATTTAGAATGGAGATGAGGAGAAACTTTTTCAGTCAGAGAGTTGTGAATCTGGGATTCTCTGCCTCAGAAGGCCATTTTGTTGACAGAAACAGCGAGCACATGCGGCGGACATTTTGTTGACAGAAACAGCGAGCACATGTGGCGGCCATTTTGTTGACAGAAACAGCGAAATTAGAAATGCGTGCACTCAAACAGGAAATTTGAAATGCGTGCACTAAAGGTGCAGCAGTTATAATGGGTGACTTCAATCTACATATAGATTGGGTGAACCAAACTGGCAGGGGTGCTGAGGAAGAGGATTTCTTGGAATGTTTGTGAGATGGTTTTCTAAACCAACATGTCGAGGAACCAACGAGAGAGCAGGCCATTCTAGACTGGGTATTGACTAACGAGGAAGGGTTAGTTAGCAGTCTTGTTGAGCGAGGCCCCTTGGGCAAAAGTGACCATAATATGGTGGAGTTCTTCATTATGATGGAGAGTGACAAAGTCAATTCAGAAACAAGTGTTCTGAACTTAAAGAAAGGTAACTTTGAGGGTATGAGACATGAATTGTCCAAGATAGACCGGAAATTTATACTTAAAGGGTTGACGGTGGACATGCAATGGAAGGCATTTAAAGACCGCATGGATGAACTACAACAATTGTTCATCCCAGTTTTAGCAAAAGAACAAACCAGGAAAGGTAGTGCATCCGTGGCTAACAAGGGACATCAAGGATAGTATTAAAACAAAAGATGAAACATATAAATTAGCCAGAAAAAGTATCATATCAGAGGACTGTGAGAAATTCAGAGTCCAGCAGAGGAGGACAAAGGGATTAATTAGGAAAGGGAAAATAGATTATGAGAGAAAACTGGCAAGGAACATAAAAACAGACTGCAAAAGCTTTTATAGATATGTCAAGAGAAAAAGATTAGTTAAGGCAAATGTAGGTCCCTTGCAGTCGGAAACAGGTGAATTGGTCATAGGGAACAAGGAGATGGCAGACCAATTGGTTCTGTCTTCACTAAGGAAGACATAAACCGTCTGCCGGAAATAGCAGGGGACCGGGGGTCTAATGAGATGGAGGAACTGAGGGTAATCCAGGTTAGTCGAGAAGTGGTGTTAGGTAAATTAAATGGATTAAAGGCCGATAAATCCCCAGGGCCAGATAGGCTGCATCCCAGAGTGCTTAAGGAAGTAGCCTCACAAATAGTGGATGCATTAGTGATAATTTTTCTAAACTCTTTAGATTCTGGAGTAGTTCCTGAGGATTGGAGGGTAGCTAATGTAACCTCACTTTTTATAAAGGGAGGGAGAGAGAAAATGGGGAATTATAGACCAGTTAGTGGGGAAAATGCTAGTCAGTTATTAAAGATGTGAGAGCATCACATTTGGAAAGTGGTGAAATCATCGGACAAAGTCAGCATGGATTTACCAAAGGCAAATCATGTCTGACGAATCTTATAGAATTTTTCGAGGATGTAACTAGTAGAGTGGATAAGGGTGAACCAGTCGATGTACAAACTTAAAGCACACGGTATTGAGGGTTCAGTGTTGAGGTGGATAGAGAATTGGTTGGCGGACAGGAAGCAAAGAGTAGGAATAAACGAGTCCTTTTCGGAATGGCAGGCAATGACTAGTGGGGTTCCAGCAAGGCTCAGTGCTGGGACCCCAGCTATTTACAATATATATTAATGATTTGGACGAGGGAATTGAATGCAACATCTCTAAGTTTGCGGATGACACGAAGCTGGGTGGCAGTGTTAGCTGCGAGGAGGATGCTAGGAGGCTGCAGAGTGACTTGGATAGATTAGGCGAGTGGGCAAATGCATGGCAGATGCAATATAATGTGGATAAATGTGAGGTTATCCACTTTGGCGGCAAGAACAGGAAAGCAGAGTATTACCTGAATGGTGGCCGATTAGGAGAAGGGGAGATGCAACGTGACCTGGGTGTCATGGTGCACCAGTCATTGAAAGCAAGCGTGCAGGTGCAGCAGGCAGTGAAGAAAGTGAATGGTATGTTGGCATTCATAGTAAGAGTATTTGAGTTTAGGAGCAGGGAGGTTCTGCTGCAGTTGTACAGGGCCTTGGTGAGACCGCACCTGGAGTATTGTGTGCAGTTTTGGTCTCCTAATCTGAGGATAGACATTCTAGCCTTAGAGGGAGTATATATCATATATATACAGCCGGAAACAGGCCTTTTTCGGCCCTCCAAGTCCGTGCCGCCCAGCGATCCCCGTACATTAACACTATCCTACACCCACTAGGGACAATTTTTACATTTTACATTTACCCAGCCAATTAACCTACATACCTGTACATCTTTGGAGTGTGGGAGGAAACCGAAGATCTTGGAGAAAACCCACGCAGGTCACGGGGAGAACGTACAAACTCCTTACCGTGCAGCACCCGTAGTCAGGATCGAACCTGAGTCTCCGGCGCTGCATTTGCTGTAAAGCAGCAACTCTACCGCTGCGCTACCGTACAGAGAAGGTTCACTAGATCGATCCCTGGGAAGACAGGACTTTCATATGAAGAAAGACTGGATAGACCAGGCTTATACTCGCTGGAATTTAGAAGACCGAGGGGTATCTTATCGAAATGTACAAGATTATTAAGGGGTCGGACACATTAGAGGCAGGAGACATGTTCCCAATGTTGGGGGAGTCCAGAACAAGGGGCCACAGTTTAAGAATAAGGGGTCGGCCATTTAGAATGGAGATGAGGAGAAATATTTTCAGTCAGAGAGAGTTGTGAATCTGGGATTCTCTGCCTCAGAAGGCCATTCTGTTGCCAGAAACAGTGAGCACATGTGGTGGCCATTTTGTTGCCAGAAACAGCGAGCAGATGTGGCGGCCATTTTGTTGCCAGAAAGAGCGAGCACATGTGGCGGACATTTCGTTGCCAGAAACAGCGAGCACATGTGGCGGCCATTTTGTTGCCAGAAACAGCGAGCACATGAAGAGGTTACCAGGGAAATTGATAAGGGCAAGGCTGTGGATGTTGTCTATATGGACTTCAGTAAGGCATTTGACAAGGTTCCACATGGAAGGTTGATTAAGAAGGTTAAATCGTTGGGTATTAATAGTGAGGTTGCAAGATGGATTCAACAATGGCTGAATGGGAGATACCAGAGGGTAACGGTTGACAATTGTATGTCAGGTTGGAGGCCAGTGTCTCGTGGAGTGCCCCAAGGATCTGTGTTGTTTGTCATTTACATTAATGATCTGGATGATGGTGTGGCAAATTGGATTAGTAAATATGCAGATGATACTAAGATAGGTGGAGTAGTTGATAGTGAGGTACAGAGAGACTTGGGCCTTTTGGAAGGGTGGGCTGAAAGATGGCAGATGGAGTTTAATGCTGATAAGTGTGAGGTGCTGCATTTTGGTAGGACAAATCAAAATAGGACGTACAGGGTAAATGGTAGGGAATTGAGGAATGCAGTGGAACAGAGGGATCTGGGAATAACTGTGCATTGTTCCCTGAAGGTGGAATCTCATGTGGATAGGGTGGTGAAGAAGGCGTTTGGTATGCTTGCCTTTATAAATCAGAGCATCGAGTATAGAAGTTGGGATGTAATGTTGAAATTGTACAGGGCATTGGTGAGGCCGAATCTGGAGTATGGTGTGCAGTTCTGGTCGCCAAATTATAGGAAGGATGTCGACAAAATGGAGAGGGTACAGAGGAGATTTACTAGAATGTTGCCTGGGTTTCAGCACTTAGGCTACAGAGAGAGGTTGAACAGGTTGGGTCTTTATTCTTTGGAGCGTAGAAGGTTGAGGGGGGACTTGATAGAGGTTTTTAAAATTTTGAGAGGGACGGACAGAGTTGACGTGGGTAGGCTTTTCCCTTTGAGAGTGGGGAAGATTCCAACAAGGGGACATAGCTTCAGAATTGAGGGACAAAGGTTTAGGGGTAACATGAGGGGGAACTTCTTTACTCAGAGGGTTGTGGCTGTATGGAATGGGCTTCCGGTGGAAGTGGTGGAGGCTGGCTCGATTTTATTATTTAAGAGTAAATTGGATAGGTATATGGATAGGAGGGGATTGGAGGGTTATGGTCTGAGTGCAGGTAGATGAGACTAGGTCAGGGAGAATGGTCGGCGTGGACTGGTAGGGCCGGACAGGCCTGTTTCCATGCTGTAGTTGTTATATGTTATATGTTATATGTGGCGGCCATTTTGTTGCCAGAAACAGCGAGCACATGTGGCGGCCATTTTGTTGCCAGATACAGCGAGCACATGTGGCGGCCATTTTGTTGCCAGATACAGAAAAACCACACAACTTCCCCAAGGATCAGCAATCCCACCAATTATCAATTAGCTGCCCGTCCGACGGGCGACATTGAGAACTGAAATAAAGTTGAGATCGCTTTGGAGAGTTTGAGAGAGGGAGAGAGAGGGAGGGAGGGAGGGAGAGGAGGGAGGGAGGGAGAGGAGGGAGAGAGAGAGAGGATGGGGAGACAGAGGAGGGTAGAGAGTGGAGGGGGAGAGAGAGGAGGGGGAGATAGGAGGGGGAAAGAGGAGAGGAGGGAGGAGGGGGAGAGAAAGGAGGGGGAGAGAGAGAGAGAGTCACACAGGCACAAACAAACTCAAAAACCCACGAGCTTTAATTTATAAAATATCTTTTAATAGCAAGAGGTGGAGAGAGAGACAGGGAAGGGGAGAGAGAGAGAGAGAGAGAGGGAAGGGGAGAGAGGAGAGAGAGAGAGAGAGAGAGTCATGCACAAACAAACTCAAAAAGCCACGAGCTTTCATTTATAAAATATCTTTTATAAGAGAGAGGAGGGAGAGAGAGGGGAAGGAGAGAGAGAAAGAGAGAGGGGGGGAGAGAGAGAGGGGGGAGAGAGAGAGGGGGGAGAGAGAGAGGGGGGAGAGAGGAGGAGAGAGAGGGGGAGAGAGAGGGGGGAGAGAGAGGGGGGAGAGAGAGGGGGGAGAGAGAGGGGGGAGAGAGAGAGAGAGAGGGGGGAGAGAGAGGGGGGAGAGAGAGGGGGAGAGAGAGGGGGGAGAGTGAATAGATTTGGAAAGAGAGAAATAATAGAGAATTATAGAGAATTAGAGGGAGATAGAGAATTAGAGAGAGAGGAGGATTTCTAACTTTAACTAATACAATCTGCATTTTATAATATGTGGGAACTTAAATAAATACTTATTTATGTAGGATTCATAACTTAGAACTAATCCAATCAGCATTTTGGAATGTGCAGCAACTTAAATAAAGATTTATTTATGTAGGATTCCTAACTTTAACTAATACAATCTGCATTTTGCAATATGTGGGAACTTAAATAAAGATTTATTTATGTAGGATTCCTAACTTTAACTAATACAATTTGCATTTTATAATATGTGGGAACTTAAATAAATACTTATTTATGTAGGATTCATAACTTAGAACTAATCCAGTCTGCATTTTGGAATATGCAGCAACTTAAATAAAGATTTATTTATGTAGGATTCATAACTTTAACTAATACAATCTGCATTTTATAATATGTGGGAACTTAAATAAAAACTTATTTATGTACGATTCATAACTTAGAACTAATCCAATCTGCATTTTGGAATATGCAGCAACTTAAATAAAGATTTATTTATGTAGGATTCATAACTTTAACTAATACAATCTGCATTTTGGAATGTGCAGCAACTTAAATAAAGATTTATTTATGTAGGATTCATAACTTTAACTAATACAATCTGCATTTTGGAATGTGCAGCAACTTAAATAAAGATTTATTTATGTAGGTTTCCTAACTTTAACTAATACAATCTGCATTTTGGAATAAGTGGGAACTTAAATAAAGATTTATTAAGTAGGATTCCTAACTTTAACTAATACAATCTGCATTTTGCAATATGTGGGAACTTAAATAAAAACTTATTTATGTAGGATTCATAACTTAGAACTAATCCAATCTGCATTTTGGAATATGCAGCAACTTAAATAAAGATTTATTTATGTAGGATTCATAACTTTAACTAATACAATCTGTATTTTGGAATGTGCAGCAACTTAAATAAAGATTTATTTATGTAGGATTCCCAACTTTAACTAATACAATTTGCATTTTGGAATATGTGGGAACTTAAATAAAGATTTATTAAGTAGGATTCCTAACTTTAACTAATACAATCTGCATTTTGCAATAAGTGGGAACTTAAATAAAGATTTATTAATGTAGGATTCATAACTTTATCTAAGAGAATCTGCATTTTGGTGGAATATGTTGCAACTTAAACACCTGCCAGTCTGGGCTCAGGGTGATCTGCTCCAGGAGTTCCCCATGTTCCTTCAAATTGATACTTTGCAGAATGTTTTTGCAAACTGACTCTGAGTGCTTTATCAAAAATATTTTATCCAAAACGTTTATTTATGTGGGATTCCTAACTTTAACTAATACAATCTGCATTTTGGAATATGCAGCAACTTAAATAAAAATAAGGAGTCAGAGATTTGTCAGTATTGCTCAGCCCTTGTCTGCTTTCGGTTTCGGTTTGAATGGTGCCTGCCAGTCTGGGCGGCTCAGGGTGATCTGCAGATGGACAATGTTCCAGAAGTTACTTCAAATTGATACCTTGCAGAATGATTTTGCAAACTGACTCTTGAGTGCATCGATCCTATTGGGTTTTGCAGCACAGTGCATTGAGCTGTCCTTTGTATTATTGGTTCAGGGAGATGCCTGTTATGTCTGTTTGGTCCCTCAGGTTGGAGGGGGCAGATAAAAGAGATGGTGATCACAAGCTTGGTGGTAGATCCTCATGGAGCGTGTCTGTGTCCACGAGACTGGGAAAGGTGCAGCTATCACAGCTACAAGAACAGGTAAGAGAGAGAGAGAGACTCCAGATAAGGGATTCTGTGTAAATTTTGGAAATGAATATCTGCATTGAATGTGTAACCTGTGGAAATGTCGGATGGAGTTGTTGAAAAGAAAATGTTTTTAAATTATTCATTATTTGAAAAAGTATTTTTTGATATTTAAAAAAAAACTTGCACGTTTTATTGCTGATGGGATAAAGAATAAACAAGTCTTATGCTTTATCGAAAATATTTAATCACAAATACTTATTGATGTAGTATTCATAACTTTAACTAATACAATCTGCATTTTGGAATATGTGGGAACTTAAATAAATACTTATTTATGTTGGATTGATAACTTTAACTAATACAATCTGCATTTTGGAGTGTGTGGGAACTTAAATAAATACTTATTTATGTTGGATTGATAACTTTAACTAATGCAATCTGCATTTTGGAATGTCGGATGGAGTTGTTGAAAAGAAAATGTTTTTAAAATATTTATTATTTGAAAAAGTATTTGTTGATATTAAAACAAAACGTGCCCGTTTTATTGCTGATGGGATAAAGAATAAACAAGTCTTGTGCTTTATCAAAAATATTTATTGATGTAGGATTCAAAAACTTTATCTAATACAATCTGCATTTTGGAATACATAAACAACTTAAATAAATATTTATTGATGTAGGATTCCTAACTCGAACTAATACAATCTGCATTTTGGAATATGCAGCAACTTAAATAAAGATTTATTTATGTAGGATTCCTAACTTTAACTAATACAATCTGCATTTTGGAATAAGTGGGAACTTAAATAAAGATTTATTTATGTAGGATTCCTAACTTTAACTAATACAATCTGCATTTTGGAATATGTGGGAACTTAAATAAAGATTTATTTGTGTAGGATTCCTAACTTTAACTAATACAATCTGCATTTTGGAATATGTGGGAACTTAAATAAAGATTTATTAAGTAGGATTCCTAACTTTAACTAATACAATCTGCATTTTGGAATAAGTGGGAACTTAAATAAAGATTTATTTATGTAGGATTCATAACTTTAACTAATACAATCTGCATTTTGGAATAAGTGGGAACTTAAATAAAGATTTATTTATGTAGGATTCATAACTTTATCTAAGAGAATCTGCATTTTGGTGGAATATGTTGCAACTTAAACACCTGCCAGTCTGGGCTCAGGGTGATCTGCTCCAGGAGTTCCCCATGTTCCTTCAAATTGATACTTTGCAGAATGTTTTTGCAAACTGACTGAGTGCTTTATCAAAAATATTTTATCCAAAATGTTTATTTCTGTAGGATTCCTAACTTTAACTAATACAATCTGCATTTTGGAATATGCAGCAACTTAAATAAAAATAGTGAGAGAGATTTGTCAGTATTGCTCAGCCCTTGTCTGCTTTCGGTTTCGGTTTGAATGGTGCCTGCCAGTCTGGGCGGCTCAGGGTGATCTGCAGATGGACAATGTCCAGGAGTTACTTCAAATTGATACTTTGCAGAATGATTTTGCAAACTGTCTCTTGAGTGCATCGATCCTATTGGGGTTTTGCAACATTGTGCATTGAGCTGTCCTTTGTATTATTGGTTCAGGGAGATGCCTGTTATGTCTGTTTGGTCCCTCAGGTTGGAGGGGGCTGATAAAAGAGATGGTGATCACAAGCTTGGTGCTGGACCCCCATGGGGAACTACTGGGAGTGTCTACTAGACTGGAGGTTAAGCTGAGAAAGGTGCAGCTATCACAGCTACAAGAACAGGTAAGAGAGAGAGAGAGAGAGAGAGACTCCAAATAAGGGATTCTGTGTAAATTTGGAAATGAATATCTGCATTGAATGTGTAACCTGTGGAAATGTCGGATGGAGTTGTTGAAAAGAAAATGTTTTAAAAATATTTATTACTTGAAAAAAGTATTTTTTGATATGTTTTTTAAACTTGCCTGTCTGTTTTATTGCTGATGGGATAAATAATAAACAAGTCTTGTGTTTTATCAAAAATATATTTATTGATGTAGGATTCATAACTTGAACTAATACAATCTACATTTTGGAATATGTGGGAACTTAAATAAATATTTATTTATGTAGGATCAATAACTTTAACTAATATAATCTGCATTTTGGAATATGTGGGAACTTTATTTAAGTAGGATTCATAACTTTATATAATACAATCTGCATTTTGGAATATGCAGCAACTTAAATCAATATTTATTTATGTAGGATCAATAACTTTAACTAGTACAATCTGCATTTTGGAATATGTGGTAACTTAAACAAAGATTTATTTATGTAGGATTCCTAACTTTAACTAATATAATCTGCATTTTGGAATATGTGGGAACTTAAATAAATATTTATTTATGTAGGATCAATAACTTTAACTAATATAATCTGCATTTTGGAATATGTGGGAACTTAAATAAATATTTATTTATGTATGATTCCTAACTTTAACTAATACAATCTGCATTTTGGAATATGTGGGAACTTTATTTAAGTAGGATCCATAACTTTATCTTATACAGTCTGCATTTTGGAATATGCACCAACTTAAATACATATTTATTGATGTAGGATCAATAACTTTAACTAATACAATCTGCATTTTGCAATATGCAGCAACTTAAATACATATAGGGAGTGAGAGATTTGTCAGTATTGCTCAGCCGTTGTCTGCAGAACTACACAGGCTTTCGGTTTGATTGACACCTGCCAGTCTGGGCGGCTCAGGGTGATCTGCGGGATGGACAATGGTCCAGGAGTTCCTTCAAATTGATACCTTGCAGAATGATTTTGCAAACTGACTCTGAGTGCATCGATCCTATTGGGTTTTTGCAGCAAAGTGCATTGAGCTGTCCTTTGTATTATTGGTTCAGGGAGATAGATGCCTGTTATGTCTGTGTGAGTTTCACCCATATCTGTGTGTTTTGTTCCTCAGGTCGGAGGGGGCAGATAAAAGAGATGGTGATCACAAGCTCGGTGCTCGATCCTCATGGGGAACTGCTGGAGTGTCTGTGTCCACTAGACTGGGGGTTAAGCTGAGAAAGGAATCCTACACAAATAAAGAGTTTATGACAGCAAGCAACACTTATTTATAACACACACACACACACACCTGTTTATTCCATATCCCTGTTATGTAAGTATGTACGGGGTTAATCAATATCTGTTATTGGGTAAGTTTAAGACAACCAACCTCATGTGTGTTTCAGCCCTCAGGTTGTCAGATAAAAGACGGCGATCGCAAGCTTGGACACAACTGCTGGATTGTCGGTCAGTGTCTACTAGACTGGGGTAAGTCAGTGAGCACAAACACACACACACACACACACACACACAATTAGTGAGTGTGTCGTCTATTGTTTATTACAAGGCCAAGAACTGTAACACAAGCACCCACACAGTCGGTTGGTCGGTCGGTCTGCTGGAGTGTCGGTCAGTGTCTACTAGACTGGGGTAAGTGAGTGAGCTCACACTCACACACACACACATACACATACACACGATTAGTGAGTGTCGTCTATTGTTTATTACAAGGCCAAGAACTGTAACACAAGCACCCACTCGGTCGGTCCGTCCGTCCGGGTCGGTCGGTCCATCCGGTTCGGTCGGTCGGTCGGTCCATCCGGGTCGGTCGGTCGGTCCGTCCGGGTCGGTCGGTCGGTCCGTTTGGGTCGGTCGGTCGGTCCATCCGGGTCGGTCGGTCGGTCCGTCCGGGTCGGTCGGTCGGTCGGTCCATCTGGGTCGGTCGGTCGGTCCATCCGGGTCGGTCGGTCGGTCGTTCCGTCCCGGTCGGTCGGGTCCGTCCGGGTCGGTCGGTCGGTCGGTCGGTCGGTCGGTCCGTCCGGGTCAGTCGGTCCATCCGGGTCGGTCGGTCGGTCGGTCCGGGTCGGTCGGTCGGTCGGTCCATCTGGGTCGGTCGGTCGGTCCATCCGGGTCGGTCGGTCGGTCCATCCGGGTCGGTCGGTCCATCCGGGTCGGTCGGTCGGTCCGTCCGTCCGGGTCGGTCGGTCGGTCCATCCGGGTCGGTCCGTCCGGGTCGGTCGGTCCGTCCGGGTCGGTCGGTCGGTCGGTCCATCCGGGTCGGTCGGTCGGTCGGTCCATCCAGGTCGGTCGGTCGGTCCGTCCGGGTCGGTCGGTCGGTCCATCCGGGTCGGTCGGTCGGTCGGTCCATCCGGGTCGGTCGGTCCGTCCGGGTCGGTCGGTCGGTCGGTCGGTCCGTCCGGGTCGGTCGGTCGGTCCATCTGGGTCGGTCGGTCGGTCCGTCCGGGTCGGTCGGTCGGTCGGTCGGTCCATCCGGGTCGGTCGGTCGGTCCGTCCGGGTCGGTCCGTCCGTCCGTCCGTTCTGGGTCGGTCGGTCGGTCCGGGTCGGTCGGTCCATCTGGGTCGGTCGGTCGGTCCGTCCGTCCGTCCGGGTCGGTCCGTCCGTCCGTGTCGGTCGGTCGGTCGGTCGGTCCGTCCGGGTCGGTTGGTCGGTCGGTCCATCCGGGTCGGTCGGTCGGTCCATCCGGGTCGGTCGGTCGGTCCGTCCGTCCGGGTCGGTCGGTCCGGGTCGGTCCGTCCGGGTCGGTCGGTCGGTCCATCCGGGTCGGTCGGTCGGTCGGTCCATCCGGGTCGGTCGGTCCGTCCGGGTCGGTTGGTCGGTCGGTCCGTCCGGGTCGGTCGGTCGGTCGGTCGGTCTCATGTGTGTTTCGTTTCGTTCCTCAGGTTGGCGGGGCAGGCAGGCAGATAAAAGACGGCGATCACAAGCTTGGAGAACTGCTGGAGTGTCTGTGTTCACTAGACCGGGGGTTCAGCTGAGAAAGGGGCAGCTATCACAGCTACAGGTAAGAGAGAGAGAGAGATTGTCCAAATCTCACGCACACACACACACACACACACACAAAAAGAGGGAGGGAGAGAGAGAGAGACAGAGAGGGTGAGAGGGAGAGAGATAGAGGGGGAAAGGGAGAGAGGGAAAGGGAGAGAGAAAGAGGAGGAGAGGGAGAGAGGAAGGGAGAGGTTGAGAGAGAGAGAGAGGGGAGAGATAGAGAGAGAGGGGAGAGAGAGGTTGAGAGAGAGAAAGAAAGAAAAACAGGTTGAGAGGTAGAGTGAGAGAGAGTGAGAGAAAGGTTGAGAGAGGTAGAGAGAGAGAGAGAAAGAGGTTGAGAGAGGTAGAGAGAGAGAGAGAGAAAGAGGTTGAGAGGTAGAGAGAGAGAAAGAGGTTGAGAGAGGTAGAGAGAGAGAGAGAAAGGTTGAGAGTAGAGAGAGAGAAAGAGGTTGAGAGAGGTAGAGAGAGAGAAAGAGGTTGAGAGAGGTAGAGAGAGAGAGAGAGAGAAAGAGGTTGAGAGGTAGAGAGAGAGAGAGAAAGTTGAGAGGTAGAGAGAGAGAGAGAGAGAAAGAGGTTGAGAGAGGTAGAGAGAGAGATAGAAAGAGGTTGAGAGAGGTAGAGAGAGAGAGAGAGAAAGAGGTTGAGAGGTAGAGAGAGAGAGAGAGAGAGAGAAAGAGTTTGAGAGAGGTAGAGAGAGAGAGAGAAAGAGGTCGAGAGAGGTAGAGAGAGTTAGAGAGAGAGAGAGAGAAAGAGGTTGAGAGAGGTAGAGAGAGAGAGAGAAAGAGGTCGAGAGGTAGAGAGAGAGAGAGAAAGAGGTTGAGAGAGAGAGAGAGAGAGAGAAAGAGGTTGAGAGAGGTAGAGAGAGAGAGAGAGAGAGAAAGAGGTTGAGAGAGGTAGAGAAAGAGGTTGAGAGAGGTTGAGAGAGAGAGAGGGAGAGGGGGAGAGAGAGAGAGAAAGAGGTTGAGAGAGGTAGAGAGAGAGAGAGAGAGAGAGAAAGAGGTTGAGAGGTAGAGAGAGAGAGAGAAAGAGTTTGAGAGAGGTAGAGAGAGAGAGAGAGAAAGAGGTCGAGAGAGGTAGAGAGAGTTAGAGAGAGAGAGAGTAGAAAGAGGTTGAGGTAGAGAGAGAGAGAGAGAGAAAGAGGTTGAGAGAGGTAGAGAGAGAGAGAGAGAAAGAGGTTGAGAGAGGTAGAGAGAGAGAGAGAAAGAGGTTGAGAGAGGTAGAGAGAGAGAGAGAGAGAAAGAGGTTGAGAGAGGTAGAGAGAGAGAGAGAGAGAGAAAGAGGTTGAGAGGTAGAGAGAGTTAGAGAGAGAGAGAGAGAGAGAGAGAGAGAAAGAGGTTGAGAGAGGTAGAGAGAGAGAGAGAGAGAAGAGGTTGAGAGAGGTAGAGAGAGAGAGAAAGAGGTTGATAGAGGTAGAGGAGAGAGAGAGAAAGAGGTTGAGAGAGGTAGAGAGAGAGAGAGAGAGAGAGAGAGAGAGAGAGATAGAAAGAGGTTGAGAGGTAGAGAGAGAGAGAGAGAGAGAGAGAGAGAAAGAGGTTGAGAGAGGTAGAGAGAGAGAGAGAGAGAGAGAGAAAGAGGTTGAGAGAGGTAGTGAGAGAGAGAGAGAAAGAGGTTGAGAGAGGTAGAGAGAGAGAGAGAGAAAGAGGTTGAGAGAGGTAGGGAGAGAGAGAGAGAGGTTGAGAGAGGTAGAGAGAGTGAGAGAGAGAGAGAGGGAGAGGGAGAGAGAGAGAGAGAGAGAAAGAGGTTGAGAGAGAGAGAGAAAGAGGTTGAGAGAGGTAGAGAGAGAGAGAGAAAGAGGTTGAGAGAGGTGAGTGAGAGAGGAGAGAGAGTGAGAGAGAAAGAGGTTGAGAGGTAGAGAGAGAGAGAGAGAGAGGTTGAGAGAGGTAAAGAGAGAGATAGAAAGGTTGAGAGAGGTAGAGAGAGAGAGAGAGAGAGAGAAAGAGGTTGAGAGAGGTAGAGAGAGAGTGAGAGAGAAAGGTTGAGAGAGGTAGAGAGAGAGAGAGAGAAAGAGGTTGAGAGAGGTTGTGAGAGGTAGTGAGAGAGAGAGAGAGAAAGAGGTTGAAGGAGGTAGAGAGAGAGGGAGAGAAGGTTGATAGAGGTTGAGAGAGAGAGAGAGAAAGAGGTTGAGAGAGGTAGTGAGAGAGAGAGAAAGAGGTTGAGAGAGGTAGAGAGAGAGAGAGAGAAAGTGGTTGAGAGTGGTAGGGTGTGTGTGTGAGGTTGGAGTGTAGAGGAGTGAGAGTGTGAGAGTGTGTGAGAGGTGGGTGTGGGAGAGAGAGTGTGTAAGTGGTTGAGTGAGTGTGAGATTGTGTTGTGAGTGTGGGTGAGAGTGTGTGTGAAAGTGGTTGAGAGAGGTAAGAGTGAGAGTGAGAGAGAGTGAGAATGAGGTTGAGGTAGAGAGAGAGAGGTTAGAGTGGTTAAAGAGAGAGATAGAATGGTTGAGAGGGTAGTGAGTGTGTGAGAGAGTGAAAGAGGTGAGAGAGGTTAGAGAGAGAGAGAGAGAGAAAGGTTGAGAGAGTAAGAGAGATGAGAGAAAGAGTTGAGAGAGGTGAGAGAGAGTGAGAGAGAGGGTTGAGAGAGGTAGAGAGAGAGAGTGAGAGAGAGAGGGGGAGGGGGTGTGAGAGTGAGAAAGAGTTGAGAGAGGTAGAGAGGAGTGTGTGAGTGATTGAGGTTGAGAGAGGTAGAGTGTGATATAGGTTGATTGATGGTAGAGAGAGTGTGAAAGTGGTTGAAGAGGTAGAGAGAGTGTGAGAGTGTTGTGAGAGAGAATTAGAGGTTGAGAGTGGTAGCGAGAGAGAGAGAAGAGGTTGAGAGAGGGTGTAGAGATGTGAGAGAGTGTGTGAAAGAGGTTTAGAGTGGTTGTAGAGAGTGTGAAAGAGGTTGAGTGAGGTTGAGAGTGATGAGTGAAAGAGGTTGAGAGGGTAGTGAGGTGTGAGTGAAAGTGGTTGAGAGTGGTAGAGTGAGAGTGTGAGAAAGTGGTTGTAGTGAGGTAGAGAGTGTGAGAGTTGAAAGTGGTGATAGAGGTAGTGAGAGAGAGTTAGAGGTTGAGAGAGGGTGTGAGAGAGAGAGAGAGTGTGATGTGAGTGTGATGAGTGAGAGTGAGAGAGAGTGATAGTGGTTGTGTGTGGTTATAGATAGAGAGAGAGAATGTTGTGTAGAGAGTGAGAGAGTGTGAGAAAGGTTAGAGAGGTTAGAGAGTGAGAATGAGGTAGAGGAGTGAGTGTGAGATGATGTGTGAGGTTAGAGTGTGTGTGAGAGAGTGAGAGAGAGAGATTAGAAAGAGGTTGAGAGGTAGGAGAGAGAGAGTGAGATGAGAAGAGGTTGTGTGAGGTAGTAGAGAGTGTGAGAGTAGAGAGTAAGTGGTTGAGTGAGGTAGTGAGAGAGAGTGAGAAAGTGGTTGAGAGAGGTAAGAGTGAGAGAGAGAAGAGGTTGAGAGAGGTAGGGAGAGAGAGAGAGAGGTTGAGAGAGGTAGAGAGAGAGAGAGAGAGAGAGAGGGAGAGGGAGAGAGAGAGAGAGAGAGAAAGAGGTTGAGAGAGAGAGAGAAAGAGGTTGAGAGAGGTAGAGAGAGAGAGAGAAAGAGGTTGAGAGAGGTAGAGAGAGTGAGAGAGAGAGAGAGAAAGAGGTTGAGAGGTAGAGAGAGAGAGAGAGAGAGGTTGAGAGAGGTAAAGAGAGAGATAGAAAGGTTGAGAGAGGTAGAGAGAGAGGTGAGAGAGAGTGAGAAAGAGGTTGAGAGAGGTAGAGAGAGAGTGAGAGAGAAGGTTGAGAGAGGTAGAGAGAGAGAGAGAGAGAGAAAGAGGTTGAGAGAGGTTGAGAGAGGTAGTGAGAGAGTGAGAGAGAAAGAGGTTGAAGGAGTAGAGAGAGAGAGAGAGAAAGGTTGATAGAGTGAGAGAGAGAGAGAAAGAGGTTGAGAGAGGTAGTGAGAGAGAGAGAGAGAAGAGGTTGAGAGAGGTAGAGAGAGAGAGAGAGAAAGAGGTGAGAGAGGTAGGAGAGGAGAGAGAGGTTGAGAGAGGTAGAGAGAGAGAGAGAGAGAGAGAGAGAGGGAGGGAGAGAGAGAGTGAAAGAGGTGAGAGAGAGAGAGAAAGAGGTTGAGAGAGGTAGAGAGAGAGAGAGAAAGAGGTTGAGAGAGGTAGAGAGAGAGAGGAGAGAGAGAGAGAAAGAGGTTGAGAGGGTAGAGAGAGAGAAGGTTGAGAGAGGTAAAGAGAGAGATAGGAAAGGTTTGAGAGAGGTAGAGAGAGAGAGAGAGAGAGAAAGAGGTTGAGAGAGGTAGAGAGAGAGAGAGAGAGAGGTTGAGAGAGGTAGAGAGAGAGAGAGAGAGAGAAAGAGGTTGATGAGAGGTTGAGAGAGGTTGAGAGAGGTAGAGAGAGAGTGAGAGAGAGGTTGAGAGAGGTAGTGAGAGAGAGAGAGAGAAAGAGGTTGAAGGAGGTAAGAGAGAGAGAGAGAAAGGTTGATAGAGGTAAGAGAGAGAGAGAGAAAGAGGTTGAGAGGTAGAGAGAGAGAGAGAGAGGTTGAGAGAGGTGAGAGAGAGAGAGAGAGAGAGAGGGGGAGGGGGAGAGAGAGAGAGAAAGAGGTTGAGAGAGGTAGAGAGAGAGAGAGAGAGAAGAGGTTGAGAGAGGTAGAGAGAGAGAAAGAGGGTTGATAGAGGTAGAGAGAGAGTGAGAGAAAGAGGTTGAGAGAGGTAGAGAGAGAGAGAGAGAGAGAGAGAGAGTAAAAGAGGTTGAGAGAGGTAGCGAGAGAGAGAGAGAAAGAGGTTGAGAGAGGTAGAGAGAGAGAGAGAGTGAGAGAAAGAGGTTTGAGAGGTAGAGAGAGAGAGAAGAGGTTGAGAGAGGTAGAGAGAGAGAGAGAAAGAGGGTGAGAGAGGGTGAGAGAGAAGAGAGAGAGAGAAAGAGGTTGAGAGAGGTAAGAGAGAGAGAGAGAGAAAGAGGTTGAGAGAGGTAGAGAGAGAGAGAGAGAGAAAGAGGTTGAGAGGTAGAGAGAGAGAGAAGAGAGGTAGAGAGAGGGAGAGAGAGAGAGAAGAGAGAGAGAGAGAGAGAGAAGAGAGAGAGAGAGAGAGAAAGAGGTGAGAGAGGTAGAGAGAGAGAGAGAGAAGAGGTTGAGAGAGAGGAGAGAGAGAGGTTGTGAGAGGTTAGAGAGAGAGAAGAGGTAGAGAGAGAGAGAGAGAAAGATTGAGAGAGGTAGAGAGGAGAGAGAGAGAAAGAGGTTGAGAGAGGTAGTGAGAGAGAGAGAAGAGGTTGAGAGAGAGGTAGAGAGAGAGAGAGAGAGAGAAAGAGGTTGAGAGAGGTAGGGAGAGAGAGTTGAGAGAGGTAGAGAGAGAGAGAGAGAGAGAGGTGAGAGAGGTAGTGAGAGAGAGAGAGAGAAAGAGGTTGAAGGAGTAGAGAGAGAGAGAGAGAGCGAGAGAGAGAAGGTTGATAGAGGTAGAGAGAGAGAGAGAGAAAGAGGTTGAGAGAGGTAGAGAGAGAGAGAGAAAAGAGGTTGAGAGAGGTAGAGAGAGAGAGAGAGAGAGAGAAAGAGGTGAGAGAGGTAGAGAGAGAGAGAGAGAGAAAGAGGTTGAGAGAGGTAGAGAGAGAGAGAGAGAAAGAGGTTGAGAGAGGTAGAGAGAGAGAGAGAGAGAGAGAGAAAGAGGTTGAGAGAGGTAGAGAGAGAGAGAGAGAGAAAGAGGTTGAGAGAGGTAGAGAGAGAGAGAGAGGAGAGAAGAGGTTGAGAGAGGTAGAGAGAGAGAGAGAGAGAGAGAAGAGGTGAGGAGAGAGAGAGAGAGAGAGAGAGGTTGAGAGAGGTAGAGAGAGAGAGAGAGGTTTGTTGTGAGAGAGGTTTAGAGAGTTAGGGAGAGAGAGAGAGAGACGAGAGAAAGAGGTAGAGAAGAGAGAGAAGGTTGA